>NW_011494732.1:8670182-8679612 GCF_000754665.1 Bison bison bison
AGACAGCCCTTGGACTGCAAGGAGATCCAACCAGTCCATCCTAAAGGAAATCAACCCTGAATATTCATTGGAAGGACTGATGTTGAAGCTGAAACTCTAATATTTTTGCCACCTGATGTGAAGAACTGACTCATTGGAAGATCCTGATGCTGGGAAAGATTGACAGCCGGAGGAGAAGGGGATGACAGAGAATGAGATGGTTGGATGGCATCACTGACTCGATAAACATGAGTTTGAGTAAGCTCCGGGAGTTGGTGATGGACAGGGAAGCCTGGCATGCTACAGTCCATGGGGTTGAAAAGAGTCAGACACGACTGAGCGACTGAACTGAACTGAACTGGACAATAATACATCAGGCTCCCCTGTCCATAGGATTCTCCAGGCAAGAATACTGGAGTGGGTTGCCATTTCCTCCTCTCTGGGATCATCCCAACCCAGGGAACAAACTCAAATCTCCTGCGTTTCCTGCACTGCAGGCAGATTCTCTCCTGCTGAGCTACTGGGGAACCCCAAATAATGTGTTAATCCAACACTATTCCAACACACAGTTACTGAACATCCACCACAGCCAAGGCAAGATTTTAGGCGTTGATTAGGATTCAGCCCTGCACAAAACAGGTGAATGAACAAACACATTTCACATTTGCTAAAGTGAAAACAACATAGAAGCACATATATTAAAACATTCAGTTGACTGAATTTAAGCTCTGGAAAGTGAATCCTGAAATAAAGCACACTGAATCAATGTCTTTATTAATTTGATCATGGTTAATTGATGTTTCTATACAATGAGGTTCAACAGTTCTAAGCTTTCCAGTCAATCAGCCATAATCACTACACAAACCCATATGAATTGGAAAGCATTAGACTGCATGAAAGAAATACAGTTCCATATAAACTTTAGGAAAACAACAAGGAAATTGCTTACTGATTCTATAGTTTGTTCCCACACTGAACAAAGTGTAGCTAGTTTACACTGTAGAAGAATTAAACTTGTGGGGGTGGGGGAGCTCAAGAGAATATATATTATACTTAATAGCTGCTTCATGTCATTGTATGGCAGAAACCAACACAACATTGTAAAGCAATTATCTTCCCAATTAAAAGTAAATTTAAATTTAAAAAAATAAGAATTAAACTAGGATAAAGGCTATCTTGCTGATTATGGAGTAAATTGACAGAGGTCCTGAATCCTCTTCCAAGTGTAGAACTTCTGATCCATTAATTTAACTGCTAGGAATCTATCTTCAGGAATAATCAGAGAAGCCAGCAGTTTTATGTACCTGGCAATTCCCTATGTGTATATCCTACAGAAATGTGTGTTAATGTCTACCAGAATGGATTGTTCATAACAGCATGATTTGTTAACTAAAACCTAGAAACAACCATTTCCAGACAAATAGGTATGTTGGGGGAGTTTGTAATTTCCTCAGTCTGTCTCGTCACAGCAAAAATTTGAAGGGACAGACAGACCAGCGTTACAGCCCTTGGACAGACTAGTGTTACAGCTTTATGTTACAGCTCAGTTTTATTTAGAAAGTAAAGGAAAATACATTCTCGAGGCATGAGGCATGAGGGCATGCCGACCCAAAAGATGCGAAGAGAAGAGAGGCCCCCAGCCCAATTGTGACTTCTCTTTTTATACATTTTTTCTCCTCCCCCTGGACCTGCCCTGTGTAAACTGGGCTAGCCAGGAATGCTGTTTGTTTTACCTGAGGCCCCCACTCCGGTCCTTGGACTTTCCTTTGTTCTAGTTTTGTGGGCTTTTGCCTTCCTTTTCTTTTAGCCACTGCCATTCTGGAATCCTTTTTCCTATTCTAACTACCTAACATTCCCCCCTCAAGAGATGGGAGGCCCAATTCTTTGGGAATAGGGGCGTTGAGGTCTTTCTGGCTACTTCCTGCTGAACTGGGACAGTGAGGGGCACTGGGCCTCCCCCTCTTGCTAGTCTCAGGCCTCAGAGTCCTTATAGCAGTGTCCATCTAAGGGTGAGTGATATTTTCTCTGGTGCACTATAGGTTTATATATCCTTGTTGAACTGTCACTGCATGTTGTAGCTTGTTGACCTGGACAGAGACAAAATGGGGTAGACAGTTAATAATATATGGAACAATCATAAGCAGCATCAATATGTGATGACGGGGACTAGTAGGGGCATTCAGTTCAGTTGCTCAGTTGTGTCTAACTCTTTGCGACCCCATGGACTACAGCATGCCAGGCCTCCCTGTTCATCACCAACTCAAGCTCATGTCCATTGAGTTGGTGATACCATCCAACCATCTCATCCTGTCATCCCCTTCTCCTCCCACCTTCAATCTTTCCCAGAATCAGGGTTTTTTCAAATGAGTCAGCTCTTTGCATCAGGTGGCCAAAGTATTGGAGTTTCAGCTTCAGCATCAGTCCTTCCAATGAATATTCAGGACTCATCTCCTTTAGGATGGACTGGTTGGATCTCCTTGCAGTCCAAGGGACTCTCAAGAGTCTTCTCCAACACCACAGTTCAAAAGCATCAATTCTTCAGTGCTCACCTTTCTTTATGGTCCAACTCTCACATCCATACATGACTACTGGAAAAACCATAGCTTTGACTAGATGGACCTTGTTGGCAAAGTAATGTCTCTGCTTTTTAATATGCTGTCTAGGTTGGTCATAACTTTTCTTCCAAGGAGCAAGCGTTTTTTAATTTCATGGCTGCAGTTACCATCTGAAGTGATTTTAGAGACCAAAAAATAAAGTCTGTCACTGTTTGCATTGTCTCCCCATCTATTTGCCATGAAGTGATGGGACCAGATGCCATGATCTTAGTTTTCTGAATGTTGAGTTTTAAGCTTTTTCACTCTCCTCTTTCACTTTCATCAAGAGTCTCTTTAGTTCTTCTTCACTTTCTGCTATAAGGGTGGTGTCATCTGCATATCTGAGGTTATTGATATTTCTCCCGGCAATCTTGATTCCAGCTTGTGCTTCATGTAGCCCAGCATTTCTCATGATGTACTCTGCATATAAGTTAAATAAGCAGGGTGACAATATACAGCCGTGACATACTCCTTTCCCGATTTGGAACCAGTCTGCTGTTTCCTGTCCAGTTCTAACTGTTGCTTCCTTACCTGCATACAGATTTCTCAACAGGCAGGTCAGGTGGTCTGGTATTCCCATCTCTTGAAGAATTTTCCACAGTTTGTTGTGATCCACACAATCAAAGGCTTTGGTGTGGTCAATAAAGCAGAAATAGATGTTTTTCTGGAACTCTCTTACTTTTTCGATGATCCAATGGATGTTGGCAATTAGATCTCTGGTTCCTCTGCCTTTTCTAAATCCAGCTTGAACATCTGGAAGTTCATGGTTCATGTACTGTTGAAGCCTGGCTTGGAGAAATTTTGAGAATTACTTTACCAGTGTGTGAGATGAGTGCAATTGTGTGGTAGTTTGAGCATTCTTTGGCATTGCCTTTCATTGGGACTGGAATGAAAACTGACCTTTTCCAGTCCTGTGGCCACTGCTGAGTTTTCCAAATTTGCTGGCATATTGAGTGCAGGACTTTCACAACATCATCTTTTAGCATTTGAAATAGCGCAACTGAAAATCCATCATCTCCACTAGCTTTGTTCGTAGTGATGCTTCCTAAGGCCCACTTGACTTCAAATTCCAGGATGTCTGACTCTAGGTGAGTGATCACACCATCGTGATTATCTGGGTCATGAAGATCTTTTTTGTATAGTTTTGTGTATTCTTGCCACCTCTTCTTAATATCTTCTGCTTCTGTTAGGTTCATGCCATTTCAGTCCTTTATTGTGCCCATCTTTGCATGAAATGTTCCCTTGGTATCTCTAATTTTCTTGAAGAGTTCTCTAGTTTTTCCAATACTATTGTTTTCCTCTATTTCTTTGCATTGATTGCTCAGGAAGGCTTTCTTATCTCTCCTTGCTATTCTTTGGAACTCTGCATTCAAATGGGTATATCTTTCCCTTTCCCCTTTGCCTTTCGCTTCTCTTCTTTTCATAGCTCTTTGTAAGGCCTCCTCAGACAACCTCTTGGCCTTTTTGCATTTCTTTTTCTTGGGATGGTCTTGATCCCTGTTTCCTGTACAATGTCACAAACTTCCATCCATAGTTCTTCAGGCACTCTGTCTATCAAATCTAATCCCTTAAATCTATTTCTCACTTCTACTGTATAATCGTAAAGGATTTGATTTAGGTCATACCTGAATGGTCTAGTGGTTTTCCCTACTTTCTTCAATTTAAGTCCGAATTTGGCAATAAAGAGTTCATGATCCGAGCCACAGTCAGCTCCCGGTCTTGTTTGCTGACTGTATAGAGCTTCTCCATCTTTGGCTGCAAAGAATATAATCAATCTGATTTCGGTGTTGACCATCTGGTGATGTCCATGTGTAGAGTCTTCTCTTGTGTTGTTGGAAGAGGGTGTTTGCTATGATCAGTGCATTTTCTTGGCAAAAATCTATTAATCTTTGCCCTGCTTCATTCCATATTCCAAGGCCAAATTTGCCTGTTACTCCAGGTGTTTCTTGACTTCCTACTTTTGCATTCCAGTCCCCTATAATGAAAAGGACATCTTTTTGGGGTGTTAGTTCTAGAATGTTTTGTAAGTCTTCATAGAACTGTTCAACTTCAGCTTTTTCAGTGTTATTGGTTGGGGCATAGACTTGGATTATGGTGATATTGAATGGTTTGCCTTGAAAACGAACAGAGATCATTCTGTCGTTTTTGAGACTGCATCCAAGTACTGTATTTCAGACTCTTTTGTTGACTATGATGGCTACGCCATTTCTTCTAAGGGATTCTTGCCCACAGTGATTGATATAATGGTTATCTGAGTTAAATTCACCCATTCCAGTCCATTTTAGTTCGCTGATTCCTAAAATGTTGATGTTCACTCTTGTCATCTCCTGTTTGACCACTTCCAATTTACCTTGATTCATGGACCTAACATTCCAGGTTCCTATGCAATATTGTTCTTCACATCATCAGACTTTACTTCCAATACCATTCACACCCACAACCGGGTGTTGTTTTTGCTTTAGCTCCATCTCCTCATTCTTTCTGGAGTTATTTCTCCACTGATCTCCAGTAGCAATTGGGCACCTGCTGACCTTGGGAGTTCATCTTTCAATGCCCTATCTTTTTGCCTTTTCATATGGTTCATGGGGTTCTCAAGGCAAGAATACTGAAGTGGTTTGCCATTCTCTTCTCCAGTGGACCACATTTTGTCAGAACTCTACACCATGACCTGTCTGTCTTGAATGGCCCTACATGGCATGGCTCATAGTTTCATTGAGTTAGGACCAAAGCTGTGATTCATGTGATCAGATTGGTTAGTTTTCTGTGATTGTGGTTTTCAGTCTGTCTGCCCTTGTCTAGCTGGGGCTTCTCCTTTGCCCTTGGACGTGGTGTATCTCCTCACAGTCTCCAGAACTATGCAGCCACTGTTCCAGCGCCTACCATCTTTCTGGGGCTTCTCTGGCCTTGGACATGGGGCATTAGCCAACTCCAAATTTCCCATCACCAGGAGGATCCCCCAAAGAGAGATTGTAGCCACCCTGAGAACTCTCCAGCTTGTTCTTTGAGATCCTGTAGGGTCTGAATGTTTTTCTTGAGGACTGTGAGACTTTAACTTAGCTGGAGGTATTTACCCAGAAATAATACCTCTCACTCAAGATGGCTCAAGTCCCTCCTTGTCAAGGGATCAGGAGATCTATCTCCTGTCTGTTTTGGAGTACAACCTCTGCCAAGCTATGTTGGCTCTTTAGAGCTGTCCTGAGAAATCTTATCCCCAGAAACTTAATTTTAGGGGTGTTCATTAGAATGGCACTCATTTGTAGTTCTGAATAGGTATCTGACATCCCCCAGGGGCTCACAGGTGTATTGAGTGTCCTCTTCTGTTTTCTTCCACAGCTTGACTCATGAGTAGTGAATCCAGGAGTCATGTCCTGGTACCTTGACTGCTGTGGGAGTAGAAAGTATTACAGGGTAGAGGCCCTTCCATGTGGGCTGGAGTTGAGCCTTTAGGGACCCATCTTTCCAGACTTCAATTAGGACTTGAGTCCCTGGAGCATATAGTGGTGACTCTTTAGAATCTTTTGGGTCCTGGTTGACACCCCACAAGCATATATCCTGTTGGAATTGCCCAATGGCCATGGTATAAGACTGGAGGGTCTGAGCCTCTGGATCTAGGAAGAGGTCATTGACACAAACAAAAGATCTCCCATATAGCATCTCATAAGGACTAAGACCAACACGTTCCTTAGGGCAATGTGGGTGCAGAGGAGAGCTATTGGTAAAGCCTCCTTCCATCCCCATGGAGGTCTCCTGGGTTATCTTTTTATCACTGATTTTAAGAATTGGTTGTTTCTACTTTTCCTGAAGACTGAGGCCTCCAGGCACAATGGAGATAATAAGTAACGCCCAATGCTTTAGAGACTCCTTGGGTGACCTTAGAAGTAAATGATGTCCCATTGTCACTTTGTAATGACCTGGGCAGACCAAATCTCAGAATGATTTCATGGAGCAGTTTTTTTTACCACCTTCTCAGCCTTCTCAGTCTGGGTGGAAAATCTTCCAATCCATCCTGTGAATGTACCTCTCATAACTAATAGGTATTTTTACCCTTGAGAAACTGGCATCTGGGTGAAGTCCATCTGCCAGTCCTCTCCTGGGTAGGTCCCACGTCGTTGGACAGGCTGAGGTCTTCAAGCTCCTTGGGGGTTGTTTAATTGGCAAGTGGGACAAGAGGAGACCACCTGCCTTATAGTCGTTTGGAGGCCTGTTCCTCTGCAGGATCTTTCTAGTAATCACTGGAGGGACTCTTTTAGCCTTTCCAGAAAGGCAATGGGGTTCTCACTGGGCTCCTGAGTTATTGCTGAGACCCAGGCATAGCTGATTACTTTTTGCTGGGCTCCTTTCAGTCCTGCCTTCACACAGATCAGAAAATGTTCCCTTTCCCAGATGTGCTCAGGGTCATTATAATTCCAATTAGGATCTGAGGAGGGGACTGCAGTTTCCCCTACTGGGTATTTATTGTTTGACATGTGAAGCCCCATAGCATACCTTTGGGCTTCCTTTAAGACCCTAGCATTCTCAGGGTCAGATAAAGTTTGACTAAATATGACCATAATGTCCTTCCACATCAAGTCAAAGGCCAAGGTAATGTGTTGGAATTTGCCTGGGTCATCTGTATAGCTTCCCAGGTCTTGTTTGATCTGTCTTAGTCCTAAGAGGGAGAAGGGCTTATGGACCCAGGTTAGTTCAAATACTCCCCCAGTTTCGACTAAGGGACTTACTCGAGTTCACTTTTGTAAAGGGGGTGCTCCTAGATATGGTGGTATGGTTTGGATACAAGGAAGGAGCACCAGGCAACTCGGGAGCCATGGGAGGTGAGCCTTCACAGGCAGGTACCTTCTCTTGGTTGTCTGTGCCTAATACCATTTGTCTAGTAGGCTCACTTTTAGGGCATACAACAATCCCATACTTAGGCCAGAGTTCCTTCATATCTCTTAGTCAGAAGAAAATTTGGACATAAGTCTGTCCATTTCCCTTGTCTTTTACAGAATAAGTTTAGCTGCAGGATGGTATTGTAATTTAAACTCCCATCCTCAGGCTAGTGTTCCTTGTCCTCCAGAGGATACCGTGGCCACACAGTGGCACAAAAGAATTTTAAGCAACTTCTCCTAGAGTTAGAGGATCAAACAGCTTCCAGTTATCTAGGATGCATCTCAAGGACGTCTGTCAGGAAGTGGATTGGTTATTTACCATATGAAAGACAGTGATGACAGGGAGGAAAAGAAAAAAGAAAAAAAAACTAATAGGTCTCCTTCAATTTCCATGGGTGGTGAGTCTTTTTGAAACTTATCCTACCCAATTCTGTTGCAACCTGAGAGCCAGGTGTCCCTGGGTCAGGATGCGGATCCCCAGGCAAGCTGAGGAGTGACAGCCTCCTGGAGATCGAATTCCCAGGCAGGTCAAGGCAGGTCAGCCTCCCGAGAATTGGGTCCCTGGGCAAGTCGAGGCATGTCAACCTTCTGGGACCCCTGGACTGGCGGATCCCTGAGCAGGTTGAGGCATGACAACCTTTTGAGGACCAGATTCCTAGGTAGGTTGAGGCAGGTCAACCTCCTAGACTGGAGTTGGGCGTCCCCAAGGTCTCCAGCCCACATGGAAGGGCCCCTACCCTGTAATACTTTCTACCCCCACAGCAGTCAAGGTACCAGTACATGACTCAGGTATGTTATATATTCACACAATGGAATATAATACATCAAAGCAAATGAATTACCTAAGCTATAAGTATCAACATGGATGAACTACAAAGACAAAATGCTAAGTGAAAAGAAGCCAGACACAAAATAATTCACACTGTATAATTCCATTGATGCAAAATTCAAAAACAAGTAAACAAAATGGTATTATTTACAGATGTACAATTAGCAAGTAAAACTCACTAGAAAGCAAAGGAAAGGAATGATTATCATAAAAAGTCTGGATAGTGGTTCCTCTGGAAGGAGGGGCTGTGCTGTCACTATTTGCAGATGACATGATATTATTATATATAGAAAACCCTAAAGCCTCCACCAAAAAATGATTAGAATAAATCAGTTCTGTAAAGTTGAAGGATAAGAAATCAATAAACAGGAATCTGTTGAATTTCTGTACAGTAATAATGAATTACCAGAAAGAGAAATTTATTTTATTTAAAAATTTTTTACTGAAGTATAGTTGCTTTACAATGTTGTATTAGTTTCTACTGTAAAGCAAAGTGAATCAACTATATGTATGCATATATCTCCTCTTCTTTAGATTTCCTTCCCATTTAGTTCATCACAGAGCACTGAGTAGGTTCAATGCTGAACTATACAGTAGGTTCTCATTAGTTATCTATTTTATTATTGTTGTTGTTGTTGTTCAGTAGCTCAGTCATGTCCAACTCTTTGCGACCCCAAGGACTGCAGCACACCAGGCTTCCCTGTTCTTCACTATCTTCCAGAGCTTGCTCATACTCATGTCCATTTAGTTAGTGATGACATTCAACCATCTTGTCCTCTGTCATCCCCTTCTCCTCCTGCCTTCAATCTTTCCCAGCATCAGGGTTTTTTCCAGTGAGTCAGCTTTTAGCATCAGGTGGCCAAAGTATTGGAGCTGCTGCATCAGTCCTTCCAGTGAATATTCAGGGTTGATTTCCTTTAGGATTGACTGGTTTGATCTCCTTGCTGTCCAAGGGACTCTCAAGAGTCTTCTCCAACACCACAGTTCAAAAGCATCAATTCTTCAGCACTTAGCCTTCTTTATGGTCCAGCTCTCACATCCATACATGACTACTGGAAAAACCATAGCTTTAACTAGATGGACCTTTGTCTGCAAAGTAATGTCTCTGCTTTTTAATACATTGTCTAGGCTTGTCATAGCTTTTCTTCCAAGGAGCAAGC
>NW_011494732.1:8679712-8694095 GCF_000754665.1 Bison bison bison
CTTCTCCAACACCACAGTTCAAAAGCATCAATTCTTCAGCACTTAGCCTTCTTTATGGTCCAGCTCTCACATCCATACATGACTACTGGAAAAACCATAGCTTTAACTAGATGGACCTTTGTCTGCAAAGTAATGTCTCTGCTTTTTAATACATTGTCTAGGCTTGTCATAGCTTTTCTTCCAAGGAGCAAGCATCTTCTAATTTCGTGGTTGCAGTCACCATCTGCAGTGATTTTAGAGCCCAAGAAAATAAAGTCTGTCACTGTTTCCATTGTTTATACATCTATTTGCCATGAAGTGATGGGACCAGATGCCATGATCTTAGTTTTTTGAATGCTGAGTTTTAAGCCAGTTTTTCACTCTCCTCTTTCATATTCATCAAGAGGCTCTTCAGTTCCTCTTCACTTTCTACCACATGGGTGGTATCATCTGCACATCTGAGGTTATTGATATTTCTCCCAGCAATCTTGATTCCAGCTTGAAATAATCCTATAGTATTTTTACATTGTATCAATAGTGTGTATATGTCAATCCCAATTTCCCAATTCATCCCACCCCTACCCCTTCTCCTTCCCCTCTTGGTGTCCAGCCTGTGTGTCTTTATTTGGGCTTTGCAAATAAGATCATCTGTACAATTCTAGATTCCACATATATGTGTTAATATACAGTATTTGTTTTTCTCTTTCTGACTTATTTCACGCTGTATGACAGTCTCTAGGTCTATTCACGTCTCTACAAATGACCCAATTTTCTTCTTTTTTATAGCTGAGTAATACTCCATTGTATATATGTACCACATCTTCTTCATCCATTCATCTGTTGATGGGACATTTAGGTTGCTTCCATGTTTTGGCTATTGTGAGTAGTGCTGCAATAAACATTGGGTTGTATGTGTCTTTTGAAATTATGGTTTTCTCTGGGTATATGCTCATATATGGCTCTTATGGTAGTTCTATTTTTAGTTTTTAAAGGAATCTTCATACTTCTCTCCATAGTAGTTGTATCAATTTACATTCCCACAAAAAGTGCAAGAGGGTTCCCTTTTGTCCATACCCTCTCAGCATTTACTGTTTGTAGATTTTTAATAATGGCCATTTCAATGGGCATAAGGTGATAGATACCTCACTGTAGTTTTGATTTGAAGTTCTCTCATAATTAGTGATGTTGAGCATCTTTTCATGTGTTTGTTGGCCATCTGTATGTCTTCTTTGGAGAAGTGTCTATTTATGTCTCTGCCTAGTTTTTTTGATTGGGTTGGGTTTTTTTTTGACATTGAGCTATATGAGCTATTTGTGTATTTTGGAGATGAATCCTTTGTCAGCTGCTTCATTTGAAAATACTTTCTCCCATTCTAAAGGTCGTCTTGCTTATGGTTTCCTTATGTCTTTTCGTCTTGCTTATGGTTTTCTTTGGTATGCAAAAGCTTTTAAGTTTAATTAGGTCCTATTTGTTTACTTTTGTTTTCATTTTCATTAAATGAAAGGGTGGGTCAAGAAAGATCTTGCTGCTAAACTGATGTACACACATAATTATTCCACTAGGTTTTGAAAACTTTCTTGCTTCTAGCACAAAATGATGTCTCAAACTCAGCCTACATTCCTACTACAAACTTGGAATTAGTAATTTCTCCAAGGAGCCCTGGTCCCTTTTAGTCAAGAACGATATTTAGGAAGTAAAATTCTGTGCATTAGGGGTACTTATTATTGCTAGTATTTCATTGCTTCTAGGCCTTCTAAAGTCAGAGCTAGGAAAAAAATACATGATGAACTGCATTTGTCTAATATGTTCTGATTCTAGCTTGTGTATCTGTCCTAACCTTTTTAACTCTTGATTTTTCTGACATTAAGTTCTTGTCTATTTTTATAATTGTTCCTTCCCTTGCAACCATATCTCTTGTTTATATCATACTTACTATAGCCACTAAAGCATCACTTGCTAAATACTGAGGTGCTACTATTTTTTCCATGGATTGTATGACTCTATATGACTTTGACCATGATTCTCATTAAACAAAAATGAAGGGATACTGCCATTAAATAATGTGTGGCAACACTTACTTGCTGAGCTTTAATTTTATAATGCCACAACTCTATTATTTACCTATGAGTAATTGATTAAAAAAAAAGAAATCAGATTTTCTATATCATCATCAAATTTTATAACCTTCTGAGCATTAGGGCACTGTGATTGGCACTGGAGATACAAACAAGTCAAAGACAGTCTTTAGAATGAGGAGGGATGGTATATATAATACAAATGCTATTTACTAAGTCTGAAAGTTTGCTAAGGATTTTATATATAGTCTACAATGCTAACAACCCTGTACGGTGTATAGTATGATTCCTGTTGTGTTTTTCATAATCCTTATTTTTTTCCACATGAGAAAAATGTGCAGTTGCAAACTCTGAATCTCAATCAACATAGTAATCTACAGATCGAAAATAAACCCAAATTCATCTAGTGCCAAAACCTGAATCCATTACACTATGCCACAGTGCCTCCTAGAAGAAGTGATGATGAATGAAACATGCCCTGACTTCAGCATGGCTTAAAGTTTTTGTTTTCATTACACACAACTGTACCACTGACTGTACCACTTAGGTGGAAGAAAGCCTTACCTGAAAGATTCCTCCAGCAGCTTTGTGTCATTCTAACAGGGTATCCCAGAGACTCTATTTTGCTTAATGTCTTTACGATGAAGGAATTAAGATACTTGTAACACTGACTGTTGATACTCAAGTAGGCAAGAACACTATCACCAATCCTGTTTCATATTAGAATAATAATTCTCATCCTTGGCCATACATTATAATCACCTGCCTTTTTTTTTTAATTTTATTTTATTTTTAAACTTTACATAATTGTATTAGTTTTAATCACCTGCCTTTTAAAAAAAGATGCTGATGTGCAGATCACAGAGCAGTTAAATGAGAATCTCTGGGGTTGGGACCCAGGAATCAGTATTCAGTCAAGAACTACCCAAGTGATTCCTGTGCATATCAGAGATGAGAATTACAGCTGTAGAATACAGTAACAACATTTGCTAAGGGGCTTTGATAAATTTGAGGGTGGGGAAGAGGAGTTTCCAATTCAAAAAAGATGAAATCAAACAAAATGGATAGATACAAACAACATTTTGAAGTCAGCAAGAAGTACGGAAAAGAGGTGTTTCCAAAAATCCAATTAGTCTCTATTCCAAGTCAGTTTGAATAAAGAAGAGACTGCTATTAGTTTAACCTGCTTCAGAAAAGTTAGAATTCTCACCTGTATGGCTCCAAAAGTGAAAGTGAAAGTCGTTCAGTCGTGTCAGACTCTTTGCAACCCCATGGACTCTACAGTCCATAGAATTCTCTAGGCCAGAATACTGGTGTGGGTAGCCTTTGCCTTCTCCAGGGGATCTTCCTAACCCAGGGATCTAACCCAGGTCTCCTGCTATTTAAAGTCACATTAATTCCTAGTAGTAACAGCTGTCACTAATTGAGCACCTAGGATGGGCCAAATGCTTTGGTTTCTAAACAACTATGAAGTAGGTCTCTATTTTATAGAAGATGATTAAAAGATGGCTTATATTCATTCATAAACACATCATCTGGACCAGTAGCTTCCAACCATGATCCTTGTGGGCCACTGAATTGCTGTAAGGGTGCACACAAAGTACAGCCTATAGACTAACTGCATCAAGTCGTTAAATGCTGCTGTGATTACAGAATATAAATCCTTCTAGGAATATTACTAATTCCCTGTCATTTTTGTTCTTTTTTTTATCATCCTGCAGATACTAAAATGACATCTATTATGTGAGAATACACCATATTTTTTTAATATTAAAAAGGGTCCTTTTTTTGTTGAAACTGGAACTCTCAGACATTGCTCGTGGAAATGCAAAATGATGCATGGTCCTTTGAAAAGCAGTTTGGCAGTTTCTTAAAAAGTTACACTTGTCCACACAAAGACTTGTACATGAATCAAGTTCATGTTCATAGCAGCACAATTCATAATAGTTGAAAACTAGTACTCTTTGCCTGGAAAATCTCATGGACGGAGTAGCCTGGTGCGCTGCAGTCCATGGGGTCGCTAAGAGTTGGACACGACTGAGTGACTTCACTTTCACTTTTCACTTTCATGTATTGGAGAAGAAAATGGTAACCCACTCCAGTGTTCTTGCCTGGAGAATCCCAGGGATGGCAGAGCCTGATGGGCTGCATAGTCCAGTCTATGGGGTCGCAAAGAGTCGGACACGACAGAAGCAACTTAGCAGCAGCAGCAGCAGCAGCAGATAATCCAAATGTCCATCAACTGGTGAAATGATAAACAAAATGCACAGCATCCACACAACAGGATACATTCAGCAATAAAAAGGAACTATTGATACATGCTACAATGTAGGTGAACCTCACAAACATTATGCTAAAGAAGTCAGACACACAAAAAAACTATCTGTTGTCCAATTCTACTTATACAAAATATCCAAGAAAGACATTAATATAGATCAAAAGCAGATCAATGTTTGTCTGGGGCTGAGAGTGGGGATTAAAAACTGACTGCAAAAGGTCACCAGGGAATCTTTGCAGGGAGAGCAGGAGTATCAAAAATTTCTAAAAGTGGTTCACAGGGATGGTGGTACAATTTTATAAATTTGCTAAAAATAACTGAATTGTACTACTTTGTAACTATTCTGAGGCACCTCTTGGAGACCTAAGGCTCCTCAGACTATAGTTTGAGAACTACTGATCTAAACTAATGGCTTTCCAATTTATGTCTGGTGAGGTTTTTCCCCAACTCATATACTTTTACATGTGTAATCTTACAAGAAGTCTCAATAAACAGATATAGGTAAAGGTTATCTTTTGTTAACATTAAATATTTTATAAGTTTAACTATATAAGATTTATAAACTCATTAAAAATAATTCAGTTCAATTCAGTTCAGTCGCTCAGTCATGTCCGACTCTTTGTGACCCCATGAACTGTAGCACGCCAGGCCTCCCTGTCGATCACCAACTCCTGGAATTTACCCAAACTCATGTCCATTGAGTCGGTGATGCCAGCCAACTATCTCATCCTCTGTCATCCCCTTCTCCTCCCACCCTCAATCTTAGGCCTTCTAAAAATAATTTGAAATTGGAGGACTAGGATGATAGTGGTAACTTTACTCAGTAGGTATTTGTATTTGTGGGTTTAGCTTAGCTCTGATTTTAAAATACCGAACACAAATTTTTAAATTCACCCAGTGAAGAAGTTACAAACGCCACCAGATTTTACACAGCTCAGGTTACAACAGCATCATACTATTTAGTTAAAAGAGAGGGCACAAAGGCAAGATAAACTGGCAGCACAATCTGAGGCACCAATGGTCTTTCACCTGTTTAAACTGGCATTCATCTCAAGAGAACATGGGATGTTTTTTGGTCATGGCTCTTCAAAGTGTAACAAACATTTAAAAACACAATCAAATTTGCAGAACCTCTGAAAAACATTTTACCAACATTTTCTGGTCTGGTCCAGCTAGACTAGAAATTATTTTTCAGTTCTAAAAATACATGATAGTATTGTATCATTGTCCTGGACACCAATGAAGAGCAATGGAGAAGATGCTATCAGAGTCAAAACAAATATTACCAGCTTTTCTGTTGATTATGTTTACTCACTGATTACAGATACTTTATTTTTCAAGGCAACAATATTCAGGGACCAGAACTATGGGTCAGGCAGCGTAATAACAAAAGAGTGTGTAATTTGCAGTCAATTTTTTTTTCTATGCCAGTAAACCGCAACCTGTCACCTGCAATCCATGTGGCAGGTACAAAAATTAGAGGCCTCACCCCATACCAGGCAGGGGCAACTCATTTAATTCTGTTTTCATTACTCCAATGCAATATACTAAGCTGCCTACGGGACCATTGGAATTCAGATTTCAATGTAAAAAAAAAAAAAAAAAAGCCCACTGCCATTGTATTAAGTCTAGCAGCATTAAGAAGATCTACTCCCACAGTGACACATCTGAATAACAGAACCAACCTGAGGACTCCTGAATCAGGCATGGCTCTCTCTGGGCAAATAATTAAAGAAAGAAAGTGAAGTCGCTCAGTTGTGTCCGACTCTTTGCGACCCCATTGACTGTAGCCTACCAGGCTGCTCCATCCGTGCAATTTTCCAGGCAAGAGTACTGGAGTGGGTTGCCATTTCCTTCTCCAGAGGATGTTCCCGACCAAGGGATCAAACCCGGGTCTCCAGCATTGCAGGCAGACGCTTTACCATCTGAGCCACCAGGGAAGCCCCTAAATAATTAAGAGCAGGTTCAAATAATGTATTTAACCTACTAAGGAGCAACAGTACCAATCTGGAAAAAGCTGGAAATGCTGTCTTCACAGAAGGGCGCTCCTATATGCAAAAGCTACTTTTCTTTTCTAGCTGAAGTGAGCCTCTCAGCAAATCCTTCTTTGTCTTCCCAGCACACCCCTGATATAACAAACTGCTCAAAGTGGACTCCAAACCTCTAGATTCACTTTACTCAGTGACTTGGAAGTTAAACAGTATCCAAAACAATAACATCCAGCAAAAGCAACTAAAAAATAAGCCAATAAGATGGAAATAAATGTGAGGTTCTTGTTGCTGACTGACCACCCATTCTGGAAAATATACAAAAACCACTCTTGAAATCAGTGGTTAACCTGTAACCTGTGCAAAGCCTTGGGCAATGTCACTAAACTTCTGATGCCCAGTTTCCTGATGTGACAAAGAATAAATACCACTACTTCCATTCCAGAGTGGTAAAGAGATGAGAGTGCTCTTGCTATGTGACACTAGTATTTATTTTCTTACTCCATCTCTCTGCTGCTGCTGCTGCTAAGTTGCTTCAGTCGTGTCTGACTCTGTGTGACCCCATAGACGTCCACCAGGCTCCCCCGTCCCTGGGATTCTCCAGGCAAGAACACTGGAGTGGGTTGCCATTTCCTTCTCCAATGCATGAAACTGAAAAGTGAACGTGAAGTTGCTCAGTTGTGTCCGACTCTTAGCGACCTCATGGACTGCAGCCTACCATGCTCCTCCGTCCGTGGGATTTTCCAGGCAAGGGTACTGGAATGGGGTGCCATTGCCTTCTCTGACTCCATCTCTCTAGGCCACCTATATTTCACCAGATCAGAAAGCAGAGTTGAGTCAGCTTCTGCTCACATCATTTTGTAACAGAAACTTAGCTCCCAAGAAATAATTTCCTCCAAAATTGTTCTGGTTAGTTGTATTCTTTTCATAAGTCTCCATAAGAAACACTTATTAGAATAGGTATTAAATGGGGGAGAACCGGGCTTCCCTGGTAGCTCAGTGGTAAAGAATCTGCCTATAGTAGATACAGGAGAGTAGGGTTTGATTCCTAGGTCAAGAAGATCCCCTGGAGGAGGGCATGGCTATCCACTCCAGTATTCTTGCCTGGAGAATCCCATGGACAGAGGAGCCTGTCTGAGCCTTTAAAAAGTTTTTTAAAAAGACAAAGAGACTGTTGTAATAATAAAAATAAAGTATTAAATAAAGTGTTTTGAGCAAATAAGTCAATCTAGCCAGGCCTATCTGGTTAATCTTTCATGAATGGTGAACAAAGACTTAAAAATCTATAAAGTCTTACAAGGATAAATATATCCTTCCCAACTGCTGAAACAAAGTTTTAGAATTGAGTCAGAAAGGCTACTGAGCTGGCCCTGTAATGACTTCTTGAAGAAATGTCCAGCTTCTCCTTTCCAGCAAATCAAATGGTGATTTGAGTCCCCAGACGAGAAAGAAACCAGTAGGCCAGATCTTTAGTTTTAGCTCCACCTACCAACTGAATTCTCACCTTCACATACATTCAATACCTCCTGCAGCTAGCTATTTTTCAAGTTTTTCCCACCTCTCTCCTGTCTCTCCACTGCCCCTCATCTCCCCCAGCCCCCTGGTTCCACTCTCTCCTTCTATACCTCTCCTTCTTCTTCTTCTTTTCTCTAGTGGGAGCATTTACTTCGCACTTCCTGGTAAGGCACGACGGTTCTGACCTGTCTCAGGGTTCCTATAGGAAGCAACTATGACACAAAATAGTGAAATAACTTCACATGCTGCTCTAGCTAAGCCTTTCCCAGAGACCTAAGCACCAAACACTAACCGTGCAGATAAGAACAGTGCTCTCCTGAGACCATTTGTGCTTAGGGATGAGATCAGAGTAGAAGTTCTTTTTTCCTCTGGTAATTGAACTCATTTTCAACACATAAGAAGGGCTGAGGTACAATAATAAATCCAGCTCTTAATTTTCAAAAGTAAGTAGATTTAGATACCAGGGCATGAATAATGTTTCTGCATTTATAAAAGGTATATTCTGTATTTAAACTAGATTTCTACCTACTCAACCCTCAAACTCCTTCTCTGCAATGATTTTACAGTCTTGACTTTGGTTAATTAATACTTCCATGACAACACCTTAAAAGGCTACAAAAAAGAATTTTTACTTAATGTGGCAATAAAGAGAACAAATTTTAAATATAGATATACATACCTCCTTTCATGTTTAAATAATATGAAGAAATGTATTGATACAGTCACAAATGTAACATCAATGAAAACCATTTGCTCTAGAAATTTCCCCCCAAGCTTTTCCTTTTAAAGATGGCACTGTTTAACATTTACGCTAAAAGCATTAACAGAATTTTATCAATGAAAGATTTTCTCTAGGTAAAAGAATCATGTACTTTTAGAGATATGCAGATGACACCACTCTAAAGGCAGAAAGTTAAGAGGAACTAAAGAACCTCTTGATGAGGGTGAAAGAGAAGAGTGAAAAAGCTGGCTTAAACTCAACATTTAAAAAACTAAGATCTATGGCTTATCCATTGTAAGGTTTGACAGAAAACAACAAAACTCTGTAAAGCAATTATCCTTCAATCAAAAAATAAATAAATTTTTTAAAAAATAAAAAAAACTAATATCATGGCATCTGGTCCCATCACTTTATGGCAAATAGATGGGGAAAAAGTGGAAACAGTGACTTTATTAAGATCTTAGGCTCCAAAATCACTGCGGACAGGGACTGTAGCCATGAAATTAAAAGACACTTGCTTCTTGCAAGAAAAGCCATGACAAACCTAGACAGCATGTTAAATAGCAGAGACATAACTTTGCCCTCAAAGGTCCGTATAGTCAAAGCTATGGTTTTTCCAGTAGTCATGTATGGATGTGAGAATTGAACCATAAAAAAGGCTGAGCACTGAAGGACTGATGATTTTGAATTTGTAGTGCTGGAGAAGACTCTTGAAAGCCCCTTGGACTGCAAGGAGATCAAACCAGTCAATGCTAAAGGAAATCAACCCTGAATATTCATTGGAAAGATTGATGGTGAAACTGAAACTCCAATACTTTGGCTACCTGATGTGAAGAGCCAACTCACTGGGAAAGATCCTGATGCTGGGAAAGATTGAGGGCAGGAGGAGAAGGGGCTAACAGAGGATGAGATGGTTGGATGGCATCACTGACTCAATGGACATGAGTTTGAGCAAACTCCAGGAGATAGCGAAGGACAGGGAAGCCTGGCATGCTGCAGTTCACGGGGTTGCAAAGAGTCCGACACGACTTAGCAACTGAAGAACAAGCGCAACAACAAACGCTATAAGAAACACCAGAAATCATTAAGCAAACTCTTTCATTTTTATGGTGAGAAAACTCCCAAGTGATTGCCAAAGTCTCACAGCTGGCTAATGACAGGCAAGGGTCTTTGCTCCTGACAACTGAAAACTGGAATTCTTATAGGTGAAAAACACTTCATTTGTTGATATCAGTACAAAGGCAACAAAAATCTGAACTAATCTTACCATATACACAATTGACATTACACAAAAGCTCTGTTTCAACTTTTATAATTGTATTCCACAAATTCTTAACTTGTGACTCACCCTGCTGAGTTGATCCAATAACCTTTGGTTCTGTTCTGATAATTCCTGGACAGTCCATGTTTCTTCTCAATCTGCTTCCTGGCTTGCTGACTCTCCAACTCAAACTGAAGCTGGTTCACACCACTCTCCAGCTCAGACACACGCCCTCCCCTTCTTGGTTTTCAAATCATCTTCCTTCACATTTCTCTTGTTCTAATTGCTGGGTGAAAAGGATTTAATTTCAGTTCAGTTCAGTTGCTCAGTCATGTGCGACTCTTTGCAACCCCATGGACTGTAGCATGCCAGGCCTCTCTGTCCATCACCAACTCCCCGAGTTTACTCAAACTCATGTCCATTGAATCGGTGATGCCATCCAACCATCTCATCCTCTGTTGTCCCCTTCTCCTCCTGCCTTCAATCTTTCCCAGCATCAGGGTCTAAAAATTCCAAAGCCTTTTTTTCTTTTTCTTTTCCCTTGTCAGTCAAAACAAAACACTGCCATATAGGAAAAGTTGCCCATTTCACAACTGCAAAAATATTCCCTTCTTCCAGAGAAGGGAAGGTCGGTTTCACAAACAAAATGCCAGAACCTTTCTCATTACAGAATTTGAAAATCATTTTCTTTTGCTGAAGACATGTACAAAGGTTCCAAATGGAACCCAGAATGTTTGTAACTGCACACAGAGGATTACCTTGAAATCTATCACCAGTCAAACTGACTGATAGGATGTTTCTTTCAGGTTAGCTGTCTCTTTAATCAAATCCCTCACTGAAGGAATTTCAAATCACAAGCATACATCTCTGCAGTAATACTTTTATATAATCAAATCTCTTTTTAATTTTTGAATCTTTTTAAAGACACCCTTTTATTTCTTGTTGCTTGCCTTCAAGTGAAAATTAAAAAATTCAATTCACGGAGTTGTTTTTTGGCAGTCTACCTATAGGTTTCACAAACCACTTTTCGGAGTGGTATCTCAGTGCCAGGAGCCAGTACGGGAGTCCCCACCCATGACAAGGTCATGCGGGAGAGCTCTTATGGGCAAGGCGAGTCAGAGCTTGAGGGCCCCCCGGACCTGCCTGAGCGTCTACCCCAAAACCAGAATCTGTCTGTTTTACTTTCACCAACTCCTCTGAAAGTCACGGGGGGCTATCCCCGACCACTTTTCTCTGTAAGAAAATCAACTTTGAGCTCTAGTTAATAAATCTCCAGGGTATAATAAGGTGTGTTCCAATTCAAATCCCTCAGAAAGCTTTCTAACCTGCCTGACAGGTTTCCGGACTCTTACAGCTACGCATGCGATTGTTTGCAGCCTCCCAACCATGAGAGACATGGGAGGCCTAAGATATTCTAACAATGCAGAGCCTCTTGGGGAGTTAGAAATTGTTAAAATAGAACTAATAGAGGATTTCTTTGTTGAGCTAATGCCTGCTGCCAAGTTTCCATATCCCTTACCCACTGTGTCCCTGGGAGTGTATTGATTAATATAGTTGGTATATAGAAATATAAGTAGAAGCCTTAATGTTAATATTAACCCTAGACCCTTGAGCTAATAAATTCTTCCCTTGATTATCCCCACTGCACCTTTGCCCTATAGGAATGCAACTCTGTCTAGTGCTTTCAGGGAGTAGCACCAAACTTTAAGAAAAATCACCTCTGGAGAAAATAAGTTTTTCTGGTTGACTAACCCTTATCAGAAGAAAAATGTTAGCAGGTCTCCTGACCAGAAGATGATGTAAATCACCTAAAGCCTTTGTATCTGATAAGTTTGCAGGAAAAAGCCTGGTTTCAATAAGGGTCAAGGACTGCTGACCTTGCATGACTTTGCACCCCCTATTACTTTCTATGCACAACTTAGGGTATAAAAGCTCCTTTTGAAAATAAAGCTACAGACCTTGCTCAACAGGCTTGGTCTCCCCGTGTCGTTCTTGCTTCCTTTTCTCTCCTTTTCTTTTCTGTTCTTCTTTCAGGCCAAAATAATTGGAGCGCGGGGGCCCTCTGAGACCACTTACTTGCCTGGGCTTCTAAGACCCACTCCAGAAGGTGCCTAAGGTGGGGCACTTTCCGCTATTTGAGAGGGCACCTGAGGCCTCTGTGGTCAGAGCAAACCTGGTGTCACGGGTTTTATTGATTTTCCGTGTAAACCAATTATAATGAGCATCTGATTCTCTCTGCTTTGCTATCCTATTCACCAACACCATCCTCCCGAGGGAATCCCTGGATCCAACTGGGGCTGGACCCCGGTATCTCAGGAGTTCATCAACTGGCTTAGCTAGTTAACTACAACTAGGCAGTTAACTGAACTGCAGGGCATTCACTGGTTTCCTTTTTTTCCTCTCTGATTTGATATGTCATTGGACTACAAACACACTTCTTACTACAGAAAAGTTTCTGAATCTGTATTCTGACTGTTCAACCAGTAGCAGTAATATGGGACCAGACTAGGGTCAATTTCAGACCTTATTCAGGACCGTACTATTCTCTTGTAAGTAAGAGTAAAAAGAAAGCTGCAACCAAATTGGGTAACAATATCCTGGAGAATCCCAGGGACGGGACAGCCTGGTGGGCTGCTGTCTATGGGGTCGCACAGAGTCAGACACGACTGAAGTGACTTAGCAGCAGCAGCAAATGTATAGGCAGAAAAGGACAAGTTATATGGTTCTCATAGGTTACATTTGGCCATCCAACTGCATGTGTGAGACTGAGAACACAAACAGAAAAGTACTGTTTAAATACATATAAATATACTGCTGCTGCTGCTGCTGCTAAGTCGCTTCAGTCATGTCCGACTCTGTGTGACCCCCAGACAAGAGTACTGGAGTGGGGTGCCATTGCCTTCTCCGAAATATACTACAGTCCAAATTAAATACTTAACCAATGGTCACATGATGAGCACAGGCATACCTTATTTCTGCAATGGAACCATATTTCCTAATTCTTGAGTACTTGAAGGTATATGAAGCTCCCTTAAGGCAGTTGTTTCCTTCCATGTGGGAAGTTAAAACATGGCTACCTGGAGGCCTTAACACAGCTGAAAAGCTTTAGGATAACACCCTGATTAGTGATTCACTACTTCTCTGAAAACCTGGAACATATTTTAAATGCTTTGCTGCTTTTTAATTACTCTGTGTGCAAACATCACTTCAGTGCTATATAAAGCAGCCATGGTGGTGGGGGTGGTTTAGTCACTAAGTCATGTCCAACCCTTGCAACTTCATGGACTATAGCCTGCCAGGCTCTTCTGTCTGTGAGACTGCCCAGGTAAGAATACTGGAGTGGGTTGCTTAGCCATAGGTATGCTCTATTTTAGATGCTTTGAACAGTACATATCTAGAATGGCCCACGGTGTTTGAAATCCTGCATGGACCCATTTTTTGTGAGTAGTGAGGGAAAGTCAAGTGGGCTCAATGAATGCCCTTCTCTGATGATCCCAAACGGTCCATTCCACCCCCCTTCCAGGCAGTTTTCTGTGAAGTAGTGTAACACAGAAGGATGGGCACATCACTTAGCAGGCAGCCACTGCTGGGCCTCATTACTCCACACCCTGTTACTAGGCAACAGGTCTTGCTCAGCCATTGGTCCGGTTCCTCAGTGGGCTCTGCCCATAAGCCACAAACTGTCAATGAGAAACCGTAGTTGTCCTGCTCAGCTACTGGTCAGTGCCACAGTGGACCCTGCCCACAAGTAACAGTCAGTGAGGGACCATTAGGTAAGTGATTCAGCTAAGGGTTAGTGGTGTGGAGATCATCAGGTAGACAGTGAAGTAAGAGGCCCTCAAGCTCACTCAGCCTTAGGCCAGCAGGTGAGCTGGAGGGCCCAGGAAACAGACCAGGGACTATGTCCTGCTCCAGAGCCCTGACTAAGGGCCTCCACTAGCCCAGGCCTTGAGGCATTGGTGAACCTCTCCCCCATCCCTGTCTCTGCGACCTACTAGCAGTGGCCGACTATGTGGGTCACGGTCTGTCAGACCTGGTCTCCCCTATTTGGGTGGCCTGAGGAGACTGAGGGCCAGTTGGATTGGGTGCCTGGTTCCCTCAGGGATGACAGCTGGGCGGGGTGTGGGAACCTGGCCCTGAGGGAGCTGTGACCTGAGATCTGCCTCCTCTTGGCCAGGACTGGGACCTTGGAGGGTGCAAGTTGTGCCTTGGGACCTTGCTCTTTCTTGTCAGGACAGAGAATAACATTCATCTGGTAGAGATTTACAGGAACATCGCTACCTGACCATGACCTGACCTGAAGAACAAAGGCTCTGACACCAAGAAGTCTGCAACAACTTAACCACAGCCCACCCTCACCTTTGGCTTTTGAAGGGGCTTGCTGAAAGCTTTCAGTAACCTTGGGGGTTTTTAGGGTATGAGCCACCCTCTCCTTGTATGAACCTGTAATAAACCTTTCTCTGTTTCAAACTCTATGTTTTATTATTGATTGGCCTCACTGTGCCTGGGGCACGTGCACTTGAGATTTGGTAACAGTAGGATGAGGAGGGAAGCAGGGGGGCGGGG
>NW_011494732.1:8694195-8694645 GCF_000754665.1 Bison bison bison
TCAGTCTCACTCATCGCCGGAGGGACGTTCTCACCTCCAGCTTATCTGTCAGTTCCTTGTGCATCTGCTCATCCTGCCGACTCTTGTCCCGGTTCCTCTTCAGCAATGCCGTGCCCCCTCGGGTCGCTAACACCAGATCCTTCTGCCGGATTCTGGGCGGGCGCGGTGGCTGCAGTCCGACCCTCCCTGGGCTTGTCCTGGAGATGCTCCCCGGGTTCGGAAGCCCGTTCCCCGGCCGCCAGCAGCTCCAGTTCCTCCTCTAGCGCCAGTTCCAGCTCCGCCGGGCCCCCGGGAAAGAAGTTGAGGGCGGCGACAGCATTGCGACCTCAGCCGCGGCAAGCAGCCAAGCGTAGCAGGCGCTCTTCAGCTTGGCGGGTGTTGAAGCGCGGCCGCCAGGCCCAGGCAGGAGGCGGGCGGACTTGGCCTGCGCGGAGCCCTCAGCGGTGCGGC
>NW_011494732.1:8695123-8755085 GCF_000754665.1 Bison bison bison
CCTGCCGCGGTCGCCCGGGCAACGCCTTGCGGGGCGCTCTGCTGTCCCTGCGACGCTTGATGGAACCGAGCTCCTTGTCCCTTGGCTTGGCGGCAGCAGCAGCGACAGCGGTTCCAGGTCTCGCGCAGCACAGCCCTGCGAGCTCCTCCCTGCATTCCTCAGCTCCTCCAGTTCTCCCGGCCAGCCGCACCCCCTCTCCCCGCCCCTTGCCGGCACAGGACGCGCGCGGACACCTGTTCACCGCGTCCGCGAGCGATTCGCCGGTTCATGCATCTCCTCAGCGGCGCCCAGGCGACACTGGCGGCCTGAACTCCTGGGCGCGCTACCTGGGGAGACCGCTGTTGCCTTCCTAATGGTCTTGGCGCTTCTCGGGTGCGGTCACGCCCCCGGCCTCACACCCACCTCTCGGTACGGCCCCGCCCCTAGCACGTTCACTTCGGGGTGTGGCCTCGCGAGAACCTCGGAGCACGGCCCCGCCCCCAGCTTCGTTCTCACCTCTGGGCGGCTGTGAGAGCCTGGCCTCACTCCTATTTCGGGTTTAGGAGTTTCTGTGTGTTCAGTGGGTCTCAGACTTAGTTGGTATCCAAGGGAACTGAGGACATTTCTCCAGCCACGATTTTGGGTCTGATTCCCTGTGAGAGTTAAGCAGTCAGGAGAGGGAGCGCTAGAGAGCAATAGAAGAGATGACTTCATTATCCCAGCTTCTCGATGATGACGCAGGAATACAAGGGATCAGATGCTTTGGAAACCAGCAACCCCGAAAGAAAGGGGTTCTATTTAGAAATAATGGGGAAAACCGCTCACAGGTGGGAAATACGAAGCAAACATTCTGCCCAACAATAACTTCTGTTCGCTGTTGCTGTTAAGTCGCTTCAGTCGTGGCCGACTCTGTGCGACCCCATAGACGGCAGCCCACCAGGCTCTGCCGTCCCTGGGATTCTCCAGGCAAGAGTACTGGAGTGGGGTGCCATTGCCCTCTCCATTAGACACTTATTATGTGCCATGTCTTGTTTTAAGTGCTAAATACGCATTATCTTCACAAGAATCTTATAAAGTCACTCTTCCCATTTTACAGAGAAGGAAACTGAGAGCTTGAGAGATCGGATCAGATCCAGGCAGACTTACTCCAGGGTTTGCATATATTGTTATTCTTTACTTCCCTCAGATATAAATCTTGAGGAAGATAAATGGTAATCGTGAGCAAGAGGGCCGGGGTCGATATTCAAGGTGATATCAGGAAAGGTTCCTGCAATAACCAAACCAAGGACTTAAGAGTCTACTAGGTGATGCCAGTCAGTTCTGGCTTTGACGTCATTGGTGATGCTCCGTCTCCCATCTTCAGAAACAGTCTCATCTGAGGCTAGAATTGGTTCCTTTCCTCTTGGACAACCCATTTTTAAGTTAGACCACACTTTGTTTCTTTTTATCACGATAGGATGGAGATTTCAGCTGAAATGAGTCAAATGATTTGTCCTAACTTCTTCTCATTGTTAAATTCAGAGCCTAACAATACTCAGGTATATGCATCACTTTCTACCCTCAGACTGAAGGAGAGAATCCCAAAGGTCCTGAGCCTCAGATCTGTCTTTGTTCTCCTGTGGATTGAAAAGGAGACAGACAATAGAGGGTTTCCCACATCAATCAGAGAGTAAGCTTTGAGAGTTGACCGTGGTACCATTCCAACAAAGCACTGTTCTAACACTTTTTATTATATTCCCTTGAGCAGAAATCGTGGGCTCATGGTGAAACCCAATGGCAAATCCCTTTTGTCTTTTTTGATCAGGAAAGGAGGAATTACTCCTAAAAATAGATTAGGGACAAGAGCAAATAGAATTCTTAATCAAAAGAGGTTTCAGCTATTTATTTTTTCTTAATGCAGACTTGCAGCCTATCTTTCCCCAAAGGTCTTTGTCTTGCCTTCCTTAAACTCAGTGGACCTACTCTATTAGACTTGCCTGATACTGTGAAAATGAGCTATTACAATGCTAATAATAATTCTAATTTCTGAAGATCCTTCCTCACAATATTCCCTTGCCTAACCTGACTAGGAAGCGATCATTTTCTGCTGCAGGTTTGGCCCTAGGTACTAGTTTCCCATGAATAGTCAAAGAAGACCAGCCCAAGTTCGGAGAACTATTTAGAATAATTGTTCGTACATTTTTGGTCCCAGAACCTCTTTACACTCTTAAAAAATAAAGTTCTTAAAAACCTTTAGTTTATATAGGTTTAGATATCAACATTCACTGTATTAAAAATTAAATGTTTTAAAAATACTTATAATAAACCCATTATGTGTTAACATAATGTAGTTAATGAAAAATAACTAAATATTCCCAAGCCAAAAAATAAATGAACAAAAGGAATGGTATTCTTTTTTATTTTTGCAAATCTCTTTAATGTTTAACTTAACAGCAGAAAATGGATTTTTATATCTGCCTCTCCATTCAATGTAGTGATGTTTTGTTTTGGTTGAAATATGTGAAGAAAATCCCAAGGATTTGGTTGGGAAAATGAGGAATATTCTCATAGCCCTTTATGATTGTCAAGGGTATTTTTCTTTGATAATATACTGAAATTCAGCAGGAGATAGTTTCTTATAGGTTAGTTGCAATGTGAAATCTAAAACCTGAAGGAAATCCACTCATCTTTCTTCCACAAATGGCTTTTTTACCCATATGTGACTGATTCTTTGTGTGTGTATGTGTGTGTGTGTGTGTGTGTGTGTGTGTGTGTGATTGGGAAATAATTGTTCACTGAGTGATGCAGATCTTCCAAATACTGTTATATGTCTTTATGTATTTCAAAATTCCATTCATTAATATCACCACTGATCTCATCAGAAGTCTTTAAGTATTGGCAAGCTATCAAGCTCACTGGGGTTGATATGAGTTTTCCAAAATTCTTATTTTCACTGGAAAGCTCCAACTTTATCATTGGTAACCATAGTTTCTACTGTTTTCCTTGAAGTGACAGTCTTGCTACATTCATTTTTGAGAAAATATCTGCCAAATACCCAAATCAGAATACCACAGTCTGTCATTCATTTAAGGAAAAATGATGTTCCCCAAAAAACATGATTAGTTCAATCCCTAAGTCAAACAGTGGTACAAAGGTTTTATCTCAAAACAACAATGTACTTAGCTATACAACAGAAGTGCTTTATGGGTACTTCAGTTTCATCACATGGAGTATTAAAAAAATATTTACTCAAGGAATGGGATTTAATAAAAGTTATGTTTCATCAGGCACATTCTCAAATGAAACTAGCTTCTTTCTTCTTGTGAACAAATAGTAGTGAAGAAGAACATGTCTATGAGTACACTTTGGTACCACTGCCATGAATCATGCTAAGGTATCAGTAGTGTTATCCACACTATCCTTTTCACACCACCAAGACCAACATAGTGAAAAATAAAAATAGTATTATACAGTTAGTATTATGTTTACTAACATGAAATTATGAAATAAAATACAAGATTATGAAATTAGCTTTACTGTTGTTAATACTGTTAGAATTACTATCAATGCAATTATTATGAAAAGAGTGCTGACTTTGCTGACCCTCTGAAAAGGTCTTTAGAACCTCAGGAGCTGATGAACCATGCTGAGAATTGCTGATTTAGAACCATTCAAGATGAGTCAACCTTAAACTAAGAAGAATGAAAAAATACCTTCCCACATGGCACTTAGTTGTTGTCGCTGTTCAATCACTAAGCTGTGTCCAACTCTTTGAGACCTCATAGACTGCAGCATGCCAGGCTTCCTTGTCCTTCACTGTCTCCTGGAGTTTGCTCAAATTCTTGTCCATTGAGTCAGTGATGCTATCTAACCATCTTATCCTCTTTTGGCCCCTTCTTTTCCTGCCCTCAATCTTTCCCAGCATCAGGGTCTTTTCCAATGAGTTTGCCTTTTGCATTAGGTGGTCAAAGTATTGGAGCTTCAGTTTCAGCATGAGTCCTTCCTAAAGGGTTGATTTCCTTTAGGATTGACTGGTTTGATCTCCTTGCTTTCCAAGGGACTGTCAAGAATCTTCTCCAGCACCCCAATTTAAAAGTATCAATTGTTCATCATTCAGTCTTTTTAATGGTCCAGCTCTCATATCCATACATGACTACTGGAAAAACCATAGCATTGACTATACAGACCTGTGTCGGCAAAGTGATGTCTCTGTTTTTAATATGCTGTCTAGGCTTGTCGGGCTTTCAAGGTGGCACTAATGGTAAAGAACCCATCAGCCAATCCAGGAGACATAAGAGAGGTGGAGTTTGATCCCTGGGTTGGGAAGATCCCCTGGAGGAGGGCATGGCAACCCGCTCTAGTATTCTTGCCTGGAGAGTCCCATGGACAGAGGCGCCTGGCTGGCTACAGTCTGTCGGGTCATAAACAGTCAGACACTGAAGCACCTGGTGCGTGCATATATGCTAGGTTTGCTGTGGAAATTAGTGCCAGGATTCAAAACACAAAGCAAAGATATGAAAACCCACAGACTTCTAAGAAATCTATTATTTAATTTATTCTGCTTCATGCTAAAATAATAGTGGCTAAAATATGTATCATTTCATTCCTTAAATCCTTTGTATAACATCTCATTTAATCCCCACAGTAACTTTACGATGCTCGTATATAACAATAGTATGTACTATGACATGATACTATGATGCTACCTAACTCTAAAGTAGGAGAAGGCAATGGCACCCCACTCCAGTACTCTTGCCTGGGAAATCCCATGGACGGAGGAGCCTGGTGGGCTGCCGTCTATGGGGTCGTACAGAGTCGGACACGACTGAAGCGACTTAGCAGCAGCAGCAACAGCAACTCTAAAGTGCTTGCTTTTAGTTACTAAGCATCATATTTTTTATCATTTTTATTCCTTTAAAATACGTCTGCATCAATATTGCTTTCAGTTCAGTTCAGTCGCTCAGTAGTGTCCGACTCTTTGCGACCCCATGAATAGTAGCACGCCAGGCCTCCCTGTCCATCACCAACTCCCAGACTCAAGTCCATCGAGTCAGTGATGCCATCCAGCCATCTTATCCTCTGTCGTCCCCTTCTCCTGCTGCCCCCAATCCCTCCCAGCATCAGGGTCCTTTCCAATGAGTCAACTCTTCGCATGAGGTGGCCAAAGTACTGGAGTTTCAGCTTTAGCATCATTTCTTCCAAAGAAACCCCAGGGCTTATCTCCTTCAGAATGGACTGGTTGGATCTCTTGCAGTCCAAGGAACTCTCAAGAGTCTTCTCCAACACCACAGTTCAAAAGCATCAGTTCTTCGGTGATCAGCCTTCTTTACAGTCCAACTCTCACATCCATACACGACCACAGGAAAAACCATAGCCTTGACTAGACGGACCTTTGTTGGTAAAGTAATGTCTCTGCTTTTCAATAGGCTATCTAGGTTGGTCATAATTTTTCTTCCAAGGAGTAAGAGTCTTTTAATTTCATGGCTGCAGTCACCATCTGCAGTGATTGTGGAGCCCAAAAAAATAAAGTCTGACACTGTCTCCCCATCTATTTGCCATGAAGTGATGGGACCAGATGCCATGATCTTCGTTTTCTGAATGTTGAGCTTTAAGCCAACTTTTTCACTCTCCTCTTTCACTTTCATCAAGAGGCTTTTTAGTTCCCCCTCACTTCCTGCCATAAGGGTGGTGTCATCTGCATATCTGAGGCTGTATTGATATTCCTCCCGGCATCTTGATTCCAGCTTGTGCTTCTTCCAGCCCAGCGTTTCTCATGATGTGCTCTGAATATAAGTTAAATAAACAGGGTGACAATATACAGCCTTGACGTACCCCTTTTCCTATTTGCAACCAGTCTGTTGTTCCATGTCCAGTTCTAACTGTGGCTTCCTCACCTGCATATAGGTTTCTCAAGAGGCAGGTCAGGGGGTCTGGTATTCCCATCTCTTTCAGAATTTTCCACAGTTTATTGTGATCCACACAGTCAAAGGCTTTGGCATAGTCAATAAAGCAGAAATGGATGTTTTTCTGGAACTTTCTTGCTTTTTCCATGATCCAGCGGATGTTGGCAATTTGATCTCTGGTTCCTCTGCCTTTTCTAAAACCAGCTTGAACATCTGGAAGTTCATGGTTCATGTACTGTTGAAGCCTGGCTTGGAGAATTTTGAGCATTACTTTACTAGCGTGTGAGATGAGTGCAATTGTGCGGTAGTTTGAGCATTCTTTGGCATTGCCTTTCTTTGGGATTGGAATGAAAACTGACCTTTTCCATTGGCCACTGCTGAGTTTTCCAAATTTGCTGGCATATTGAGTGCAGCACTTTCACAGCATCATCTTTCAGGATTTGAAATAGCTCAACCGGAATTCCATCACCTCCACTGACTTTGTTCGTAGTGATGTTTTCTAAGGCCCACTTGACTTCACATTCCAGGATATCTCCATCGTGGTTATCTGGGTCGTGAAGATCTTTTTTGTACAGTTCTTCTGTGTATTCTTGCCACCTCTTCTTGATATCTTTTGCTTCTGTTAGGTCCATACCATTTCTGTCCTTTATTGAGCCCATCTTTGCATGAAATGTTCCCTTGGTGTCTCTAATTTTCTTGAAGAGATCTCTAGTCTTTCCCATTCTGTTGTTTTCCTCTATTTCTTTGCATTGATTGCTGAGGAAGGCTTTCTTATCTCTCCTTGCTATTCTTTGGAACTCTGCATTCAGATGCTTATTTCTTTCCTTTTCTCCTTTGCTTTTCGCTTCTCTTCTTTTCACAGCTATTTGTAAGCCCTCCTCAGTCAGCTATTTTGCTTTTTTGCATTTCTTTTCCATGGGGATGGTCTTGATCCCTGTCTCCTGTACAATGTCACAAATCTCTGTCCCTAGTTCATCCGGCACTCTATTAGATCTAGTCCCTTAAATCTATTTCTCACTTCCACTGTATAATCATAAGGGATTTGATTTAGGTCATACCTGAATCGTCTAGTGGTTTTCCCTACGTTCTTCAATTTAAGTCTGAATTTGGCAATAAGGAGTTCTTGATCTGAGCCACAGTCAGCTCCTGGTCTTGTTTTTGTTGACTATATGGAGCTTCTCCATCTTTGGCTGCAAAGAATATAATCAATCTGATTTCGGTGTTGACCATCTGGTGATGTCCATGTGTAGAGTCTTCTCTTGTCTTGTTGGAAGAGGGTGTTTGTTATGACCAGTGCATTTTCTTGGCAAAACTCTATTAGTCTTTGCCCTGCTTCATTCCATATTCCAAGGCCAAATTTGCCTGTTACTCCAGGTGTTTCTTGACTTCCTACTTTTGCATTCCAGTCCCCTATAATGAAAAGGACATCTTTTTTGGGTGTTAGTTCTAAAAGATCTTGTAGGTCTTCATAGAACCGTTCAACTTGAGCTTCTTCAGTGTTACTGGTTGGGGCATAGGCTTGGATTACCGTGATATTGAACGGTTTGCCTTGGAAATGAACAGAGATCATTCTGTCATTTTTGAGATTGCATCCAAGTACTGCATTTCAGACTCTTTTGTTGACCATGATGTCTACTCCATTTCTTCTAAGAGATTCCTGCCCGCAGTAGTAGATATAATGGTCATCTGAGTTAAATTCACCCATTCCAGTCCATTTTAGTTCACGGATTCCTAGAGTGTCGATGTTCACTCTTGCCATCTCCGGTTTGACCACTTCCAATTTGCCTTGATTCATGGACCTGACATTTCAGGTTCCTATGCAATATTGCTCTTTACAGCATCAGACCTTGCTTCTATCACCAGTCACATCCACAACTGGGTATTGTTTTTGTTTTGGCTCCATCCCTTCATTCTTTCTGGAGTTATTTCTCCACTGATGTCCAGTAGCGTATTGGACACCTACTGACCTGGGGAGTTCCTCTTTCAGTATCCTATCATTTTGCCTTCTCATACTGTTCATGGGGTTCTCAAGGCAAGAATACTGAAGTGCCATTCCCTTCTCCAGTGGACCACATTGTGTCAGACCTCTTAGGTATGACCCATCTTAGCATAGATAGGTTTCCACATAAATGCTGTCACATCTTTAAGGGCAAAGCATGAAATTTTCTTTCTTAGAAATCCTGATAGTTCCAAACATGATAACACTCACTGAATTTCCTCAAGTTGTTTATTTTTATTAGCATCTTGGTCTGTGGAAACTGGTAAGTGTAAATATTTTCCAGAAAATTTGTTTTTGAAAAGTCGTGTTGAAGAAACATGAGGAGCTGGCAAAACATGTGATAAAGCAGTTCCACATTTGGTATTTTCACCCAGCAATTATAAGTGTGTGTGCTTTTAATTTTATATTTTATTTATGAACTAGTCATAGGAACATAAGTCTCAAAAATTCCTAAAATGTTACCCAAAAACATTTTATGTTTTTTAGAGATGAACTGAGTCAACATTTTTGTGAAATGTGATGTGTATACCTCCAGTGATCCTCAACTTGGTTTTTAAGGGAAAAACATTAACTTCTGTGGCTCATGCTCAGTGGCATCAGTCTTTAGCGCATACCTTGCCCTGTCTGATGTAGGAGTGAGCTTTCTCTGCTACCTGTCACTAGGGCCCCAGCTCATCCTGCTGGGACCTCTTTCCCAGCCCCTCCCAAATCTAGGTTCTTTCCTTGGCAGCCCCCTCAAGCCTTTCCCTTCACCCTTCCAGGGTCCTCTCCTGGACCTCAACCCCACCCTTCACTCCCCTTTCCCCTTCAGTTGTTATTAAGATAAAAAGATTTCCTAGGACTTCTCTGGTGGTCCAGTGGTTGAGAATCCACTTCCCAATGCAGGAGACTTGGATTCAATCCCGAGTTGGGGAACTAAAATCCTGCTAAGCCTGAGCACCACACCTACTGGGCTCTAGAGCCTGTGAGCCACAGAAAGAGAAGCCCCTGTGCCACAACAAAGACCCAGCACAGCCAAAATAAAAATAAAATAAAATAAATTTTAAAAAAGATTTCATATATGTATGGTAGTTAAAATGATGCCTGGCACATGGTAGGCACAGTGTGGGTGCTTGACAAATCAATAAATACATAAAATAACTGAGCACAGATTTCTGAGCAAGAACCCCAAGATCTGGGGTTCTTGGATTAGATCCACCGTTAACCAGCTGTATACACTTGAGCAAGGCATTCAGTGTGTTTGAGCTTTGGTTTCGTCATCTGTATGGTGCATGGTTGGGCCGGAAAAGCCTTTATTCTCTAAATCAGCGGTTCTCAACTAATGCTGATTTTTGCCCCCTGAGGACATTGGGCAATATCCGGAGACATTTTGGGTTTTCACAACTGGGAATGGGGGTTGCTACAGGCATCTAAGTGATAGAGGTCAGAGATGCTGCTAAATACTCTACAATGCATAGCACAGCCTCCCACAAGAATTATCTGTCCCTAAATGCCAGTAGTGCCAAGGTTGAGAAATCCTGATGTAAAACAATAGGCTTCTACAACCTGACAATGGGATCTGTTGCCTGAGAAATATACGAATGGGTTATACACAAGAGAAGCTGTGATGTGAGTCCAAGGGTACTTGCTCTTAGGAATTCCCATCTGGAAGCCAGCTCATAAAGAGCCATACACCACTTACGCAAACAAACAAATAGATAGCAACAACAACAAAACCCTTCTGTTTCAGGCTGACTGGCTTCCAACATTGACTAACTTGTTCCCTCCTCCCCACTCCCTCTTTGAGTGATTTGGCTGTCTCCACTGCTCATATTCATCAGAAAACAACTGCTAAATTTATGTTCAAGAGTTGGCTATTTTTGGTTCTTCCAATGCCCAAATCTAGAAAGATTTGTGATTCAATTTTCTGTGTTCACATTTTCCTGCTTCTTTTCAATAATCTTGGCCCTAAACTCACTACTGATGTGTTTTGTACATACATCATTCATCTGATGCTATTTTTAGACATTTCCTGGTTTTATTATTTCAAGAATTTGCCAAACGTTTGTTTTGTCTTGTTCTTTCTGCATCACACTTTTATTTAATCTGTTGGCAGGCAAGTTATTTATATCTATTGATAACTGCTCATAGTAACACTGTTTTTTTTTTAATTGGATTATAATTGCTTTACAGTGTTGTGTTAGTTTCTGCTGTACAACAAAGTGAATCAGCTATATGTGTACATATATGCACTCCCTCTTGGACCTTCCTCCCATCCCATGCCCATATCACCCATCTAGGTCATCACAGAGCTCCAAGTTGAGCTTCCCATGCGTTATAGCAGGTTTCCACTAGTTATCTATTTTACATATGGTAGCACTGATTCCTTAAGTGAATCTCCCCCATTTTTTCTTTATATTTCTTTGTTAATTTCAGAGTAAACTGATTGAGGAAGTAGTATATCATCCAGTTTCCAGGACACCTGAAAACTTTTGCTGGTGGTTAGGTAAAATGCCTTTAACCTATTTTTCATATTTTGTGTTGTCATTGTTACTACTACATTTCCTGCTCTGGGTAAAAAGCCTATATGGGCTTCTTGGTGCCTTTCTATGATAGGAGGACTCGTCATTTTCTGAAGAGTCAAGGTTTAACTGCATGTATTGCACAGTGTAGTTATGGGTATATATGTGGGCATGTTAAGTGTTCTGGAAAGATAGATGGAATAATGCACCAGTTAATATTGGTAATTTAATTTATCCCTGACGGTGTCTGGGAGAAATAAGCTCTTACTGGTGATTAAATTTTTATGGGAGAATTAATTTTTTTTAATTCTCAAGTTGTAAAGAAGCCTAATGAATTGTATAGTTATCAAGGCCATTGGCTAGTGAGTATTTATTAAGTATCCATCAGAAGTTGGTATGGATTTAGACTTAACATCATAAAAGCCATTTAGGATTTAGGAAAACACAAATTGCTATCGTTGAGAAGATTTCCATCACTGCCTGTGTAAAAGAGTGTGGTCAAATGTGTACCCCAATGTTCATCATAGCACTGTTTGCAATAGCTGGAACATGGAGGCAACCTAGATGTCCATCAGCAGACGATGGATGAGAAAGTTGTAGTACATATACACAATGGAATATTACTCAGCTATTAAAAAGAACACATTTGAATCAGTTCTAATGAGGTGGAGGAAACTGGAGCCTATTATACAGAGTGAAGTAAATCAGAAAGAAAAACACCAATAACAGTACATTAACACATGTATATCAAATTTAGAAAGATGGACATTAACACATATATATAGAATTTAGAAAGATGGTAACGATGACCCTATATGTGAGACAGCAAAAGAGACACAGATACAAAGAACAGACTTTTTGACTCTGTGTGAGAAGGTGAGGATGGAATGATTTAAGAGAATAGCGTTGAAACATGTATATTACCATATGGGAAATAGATCACCAATTCAAGTTCAATGCATGAAACAGGGTGCTCAAAACCAGTACACTGGGACAACCCTGAGGGATGGGATGGGAAGGGAGGTGGGAGGGGGGTTCAGGATGTACACCCATGGCTGATTCATGTCAATGTATGGCAAAAATTGCTACAATATTGTAATTAGCCTACAATTAAATTTTTTTTAAAAAAGAGTATGGCCAAACTGGGCAATCACCAGTCTCCTATGGCTTCACTATAGCTCACATCAGAGGAAATGTAATATAGTGATTGACCACATAGTTTCTAGGGTAAACCAGTTTCAAGTTGAGGCTCCCCCAGTTACTAGCTAAATAACCCTGAGTAAGTTAGTTAATGTCTCTGACCAGGCATTGTGTAAGTAATTAATTTTGTTCACGAATGCATTCTTAAGGCCTAACACAATGCATAGGGTATAGTAGGTTTGATATAATTTAATAATGAATGATGTGGGACTTGCCTGATGGCCCAGTGGTTAAGAATTTGCTTCCCAAGGCAGGGGGCTGGTTCCATCCCTGGTCAGGGAACTAGATCCCATGTGCTGCAATCAAGATTCCACTAAAGATTCCACCTGTTGCAACTACCACCTGGTGCAGCCAAATAAATATTTTTAAAATTAATGAATGATGTATATAAAGCACTGAGCACACTGCCTAGCACATAGTCAGTGCTCACTCAAGATATTAAAAAAAAAAAAAACAAACCTTGACCTAAGAATGCCAGATGTGTTACATATTAACTTGGTATTAACCTCTTAATTTGGGCTTCCCTGATAGCTCAGTTGGTAAAGAATCCACCTGCAGTGCAGAAGACTTCAGTTCAATTCCTGGGTTGGGAAGATCAGCTAGAGAAGGGATAGACTACCCTTTCCAGTATTTTTGGGCTTCCCTTGTGGCTCAGCTGGTGAAGAATCCACCTGCAATGAGGGAGACCTTGGTTTGATCCCTGGGTTTGGAAGATCCCCAGGAGAAAGGAAAGACTACCCACTCCAGTATTCTGACCTGGAGAATTTCATGGACTGTATAGTCCATGGGGTCACAAAGAGTCAGACACGACTGAGCGACTTTCACTTCACTAACCTTTTAATTTCTCCAGAACATTTGTTGCAAGAAATCATAGTAATGGATATTATGTAGGGGAAATAAAGGTGTGTATGTTATGATACTTGCCCTCAAAAAGTTTATAATCTAATAAATAAACAGAAAACATGAATAGAAAAAACTATAATTATAACCATATTGACTTATATTAAACAGTACATTAAATACCTGATAAATTATGCCATGTGTTTTTCTGGAATTCAGAGAAGGGCAATATTAGATATAGTAACATAAAACTAAAACTCTAGGTGCTTAAACAACTGTATTTCAATTAAAAAAATAATAAAAAGTCTGTGTGCTTTTTATTATCACTCTGAGCTTGCAGTTCTAAATACTATCAATGACAACATAGTCTCACTTTCCCCCTTGTTATGCCACTGACAATACTTGACAGAGTTGATCAAGGAACACTTTATGACATGACTTTTGCTCTTACAGGGCATTGGGGATTCCAAAGGCAAAGATGGAAGGCAAATAGAGAGAACAACTTCTCCAGAGACACAGAGGGCAGGAAGTTGTGTTTGGAGAACAATCAAGGAAGGAGAATAAAGTTGTAAAAGTAAAGATAGTTTGGCATGGGCTTGCAGAAGAAGGAAAAATGCCATTTATTGAATACCTACTATGGGCAGCCAAGAGCATCAATTCTTCGGCACTCAGCCTTCTTTATGGTCCAACACTCATATGCATACATGACTACTGGAAAAACCATAGCTTTGACTATATGGACCTTTGTCAGCAAAGTGATGTCTCTGCTTTTCAAACCTGTCTAGGTTTGTCACAGCTTTTCTTCCAAGGAGCATCTTTTGAACTGTGGTGTTGGAGAGGACTTTTGAGAGTCCCTTGGACTGCAAGGAGATCAAACCAGTTGGTCCTAAAGGAAATCAATCCTGAATATTCACTGGAGGGTCCGATGCAGAGGCTGAAGCTCCAGTACTCTGCCCACCTGATGTGAAGAGCCGACTCATTGAAAAGACCCTGATGCTGGGAAAAATTGAAGGCAGGTGGAGAAGGGGACGACAGAGGATGAGATGGTTGGATGGCATCACCAACTCAATGGATATGAGTTTGAGCAAGCTCCAGGAGATGGTGAAGGTCAGGGAAGCCTGGAGTGCTGCAGTCCATAGGGTCACAAAGAGTCAGACATGACTGAACAACAAAACAACAACAACACGGGCAGTCAAAGGACTGGTTTATGTTAACTTGCTTAAACCTTTTAATAATCTTTCCAGATGGGTTATGACTGCCATTTTACAGATGTGGAAACTGAGGTTCTGAGAGGATCAGGGTCTTGCCCTAAAGCCTGCAACTAGTAAAGGGTAGAGTTGGTATTTGAACAGAGATCAGATTACTTATAAAACCTGTGGTCTTTCCACCTATGATAGCCTTGAGTCAATGGGGAGCCATCAGAGATTTTTTTAAAATCGTGATCTGAATAAAGCTGTAGTTCAGAAAGATGCATCTGGCTCTGAAGGGTGAGCTCACAGTGGGAGCTGGGAATCAGGGAGGCCAGTTATGATGCTGCTGGAAGAGTCTAGATCAGGGATCCCATCAGGGTACCCATCTCTGTCCTGTTAAGAACCAGGAGGCACAGCAGGAAGTGAGCAGAGGGCATGCAAGTGAAATAAAGTGAACAATAAATGTAATACACTTAAATCATCCCCAAACCATCCCCTACCCCCCAGTCTGTGGGCAAATTGCCTTCCACAACACTGGTCCCTAGTGCCAGAAAGGTTGGGGACTGCTGGTCTAGATGAAAGAGATAATGGAAACTGAGTAAAGATGTCTGAGAAGTTGAAAAAACAGAATTACTAGGATTTGGAGACTGATTAGGGAGTGGGAGTGAGGGAAAAGGAGGATGCAGGGACTCCTCTGAGGTTACTATTCTGGGCAACAGAATGATGGTACTATTGCCAGAAACAAAAAGCCAGAAACAAGAGAGAGAATCACACAATTAGGCCCTTTGATTTGGCCATTGCCAAGGACATCTGGCCTGTACAGGGAACTAAGACAAGCATCTAATCAGTATAAACATAGCAATTCTAAGAGTGAACTGTTGATGAGATATTGGTCAGGAATCCTTTCACTTGACTTGAAAATGAAAAGAATTTCTTCATATGAAAGAAACCTTCCTAAAGGAAGCTGCACTGGATGGAAGAGAAGGGCTCGAGTACTTGACAAGAGGACAAAGGTGGTTCTCTTGTTTGTGTCACGCGAGTGTATGTTCCTCAGTTCTTTGTCTCGTCACAACAAAGATTTGGAGTGACGGACATTAAAGCCCCCTCGGCGTGTCACAGCTCTCAGGTCTCGGATAGACCGTGTTATAGATCTCAGGTCTCGAATGGACCATGTTATAGCTCTTAGACAAATCAGTGTTACAGCTCTATTTTATTTAGAAGATAGCAGGAAAATCTATCTTCAAGGCGTGAGGGCACGTCGATCCAAAGACACCAGGAGAAGAGCGCCCCAGCACGAGAAGGGGAGAGAGAGAGAGAGCTAACTTTGGCTCCTCTGTTTATATGTTTATCTCTCCCTGGGCCTGTCCTATGTAAATTGGGCCAGCCAGGAGTGTTGTTTGTTTTACCTGAGGTCCTCACTCCGGTCCTCAGACCTTCTTTTGTTCTATTTCCGCGGGCTTTTCCCTCCTTGTCTTTTAGCCACCGCCATTTTGGACTCCTTTTCCCTATTCTACCTAACATTTGGAAGAGCATTAATCGAGGCCAGGAGACAGGAAACAGCTGGCTATGGCTCCATGCCTGTGGGAATGGAAGCACCTCTCTTTTAAGGGCCACTGTGGCCACAGGGGAAGTGACCATTTTCCCCATCTTCCCTCATTCCCATGTGCAAGCAAAGACCATTGACCTTCTCTTCCTGACAACTCACCCCACCCATTCAGCCCCAGTCTAATAAAGGAAAGGATTAGGGAGAGAAGCAGCCCTCCTGATGGGTTTAGAAAATAATTGCATAGAGGAAAGCCGTCTGGGGTTTTACTGTACATTTGCATTTACAAAAATCAAGAATTTGCAAAGGCTTGTGTTCCAGAAGGCATAGGAAATCAACCAGTTGAAAGAAAAGAAGATGCCAAGGACTCAAAAACTGGTCACGGAATTGAATTTAACTGAAGAAAAACCAAGCAATATTTCAAAGGCATAAATCTGCATTTCCCTGGGGTCTCAACTGAGTGATTCAGCTTTTTTTTTTTTTTAGTAAGTGGGTCAGAAAACTGCTAATCCTACAATGCATTCAGCTCATTGCATTCGGTTCAACTGCATTCAGCTCATGTGTTTACTTCTTGCAGATCTTAAAAAACAAGTATAATATTGTCTAAGTTGATGTTAACCCCATATCAAATTGTCTTATCTACCACAAATAATGTGTTTATCTTTTTGATTGAAAGTCTGTTCTTTTAATTTGACAAGAGTGACAATATGGTTTATGGCTTTACTTTGAAATGCTGTGTTTTGTGTTGCACAACTCAATGGCATGGATAATACAGTGATACTGTGTAACGGGAAGCCCCAAACAGAATGAAATAGAACTGATATATTGGTTTTGTGGAGACAGAGCTTAGGTTTAAAAACATAAGCCATGAGTCAGCATAGATGAGCCATTATTTTTCAGTTGTGGTAAAATTCACATAACATTTTCCATTTTAACCATTTTAAGTGTACAGTTCAGAGGCATTAAGTACATCATATTGTTGTACCACCATCTAACCATAGAACTCTTTTTGTAAAACTAAAACTCTGTACCCATTAAAAACGAACTCCTAACCTCTCTGTCCTCAGCCCCTGGCAACTCCCGCTGTACCTTCTGTCTCTATGAATTTGACTATTCAAGGTAACTTCTGCAATCATATAGTATACATTCTTTTGTGACTGGCTTCTTTCACTTAGCATAATGTCTTCAAGCTTAATACATATCACAGCAGTGTCAGAATTTCCTTCTTTTTAAAGACCAAATAATATTCCACTGCAGGTATACATCACATTTTGTTTAGTTATTCATTTATTGATGGAAGTTTGGGTTGCTTCCACGTTTTGGCTATGGTGAATAATACTGCTATGGACATGAGTGGTCAAATTTCTCTTTGAGTCCCTGCTTTTAATTCTTTTGAGTATGTACCCAGAAGTGGAACTGCCAGATCTTATGGTAATCCGATTTTTAATTTCCTGAGAAACTGCCATTCTGTTTTCCACAGTGATAGAGAGCTATTTTAAAGTCATCTGTCATTGAAATATACTTATTCATTCATTCCTTCACTCTCCTTTCAACAAACTGAGGACTTGCCTTGTATAATGACTATGCTAGGTTCTGTGAAGTTTATAAATAAGACTTATTTGGTGGTACAAAAGAGATCTATAAAATAAATATACAATGTAACAGAATAGAGAGACACAGTTATCTCTAAGCCAGAGCAAGGCTTAAATTTTGGGTTTTTTTTAACACAATTTCAAAAAATTTTGTCTATCAGAAGAGAAGTTTGTCTATTGGAAGAGTTAGAAAAAGGAGCACCACAGGGGTAAATATCAAGAGTCCTATTCAAATATGGCTCAGCAAGGGACTTCTAGTATTACTGACTCATTGGCAAGAAAGAGCAAAGTATTTCTAAACTGAGGGATGCTCCTTTAGCTCGTGCATCTAATTCTCTTTGTTCTAATTATAAACTCCTTAATCTGTGTTCTGATTGCAATTTGGTTTCTCTGCCTAAAGGGAAAATGCTTTTAGTTATGTGAATCTTGGCATTGTGGTGTTTGAGAGTTTACATTTCTCATCATAAATCAATACTTTGGTGTCCTGGCTTTGAACACTGGACTTAGTAATCTTGATTAATGTAAGTCCAATTCTAAAATATGGAACTGCTCTTGATGTGCTGGCAAATCAGACTTCTAATTTTCCAGGGGTTTTATGAGATTTGAAGGACTGTGGGTGAGACGCGGAAATTCTTGGGCTGAAATAGGAGCTTCCAGGTGTGGGTGAGCTGCACAATAGTAAGTATAATTTAGTTTGGAGGCAGGTACAGAAGAATACCATGAACTAGAACTGGTCTGAGCCTAGGACAGACATTGCTTCTTGTGGAGCAAACTAGTCTTGATCCAGGGGACCTGAAGCAAAGAGATGGACTAGCCACCATTCACATTTCTGCTTTCTAAGTCAGGATGCAACCAAGACCAGCAGATGGTTCAGAGAATCACAAAATATGGTCAAACAATTAGTAAACAGAACTAACAAAGAAAAATATGAATGAATAAAATGATTTAGCCAGAGATATGAAGATTTATTATAGGAACTGACTAACATGAATGTGGAGACTTGAGAAGTTCCACGATCTGCCGTCTGCAAGCTGGCAAACCAGGAAAGCTGGCGGGGTAATTCAGTCCAAGTCTAAAGGCCCACAGATTAGGAGAGCTGCTGGTGTAAGTCTCATTCTAAGTCTAAGAGCCTGGACTTTCCTAGCAGTCCAGTGGTTAAGACTCTGCACTTCCACTGTAGGTGAGTGCACATTCGATCCCTGGTCGGGGTGCACGATGTGGCCACAAAAAGGAAAAAAAAAAGTCAGTGTTCAGCTGCTCAAGTGAAAAAACCAAATAGAGCCTTACTCTGCCTTTTTATTCCATTCAGGCCCTCAGTGGATTGGAGGATGCCTGCTTGCAGTGGTGAGGACAAACTTCTTTATCAGTCTATTGACTGAAATGGCCAGTCTCTTCCAGAAACACCTCACCTACAGACCCATAAACAGTGTTTCATGAGCTACCTGGGCATCTCAGCCCAGTCAAGTTGCATAAAATTAACCATAATAGTGGGGATCAATTGCCTACTAATTGCACTGAGGATTTTCTTTAAGTATCAAAGAAAACTTTCAGAAAATGCTGGTTGCCTGACTCTGGGATCATTTACTAAGTTTACAGACTCTGAGATGCTTTGAAAAACTGGGTAGGTGGGCTAAGATGGCTTGGAGGTGGCCATGGTGAACATCAAAGATGAATAAATGATACAAAAATGAACTTTTATTTGTTTATTCTATCTTATTCAGTTGAGTCACTCAGTTGTGTCCGATTTTTGCGACCCCATGGACTGCCCCACACCAGGCTTCCCTGTCCATCACCAACTCCCAGAACTTGCTCAAACTCATGTCCATCGAGTCAGTGACGCCATCCGATAATCTCATCCTCTGTCATCGCCTTCTCCTCCTGCCTTTAATCGTTCCCAGCATCAGAGTCTTTTCCAATGAGTCAGTTCTTCACATCAGTTCAGTTCCAGTTCAGTTCAGTCGCTCAGTCGTGTCCGACTCTGTGTGACCCCATGAACTGCAGCAAACCAGGCCTCCCTGTCCATCACCAACTCCCGGAGTTCACCCAAACCCATGTCCATTGAGTTGGTGATGCCATCCAACCATCTCATCCTCTGTCGTCCCCTTCTCCTCCTGCCCTCAATCTTTCCCAGCATCAGGGTCTTTTCCAATGAGTCAGCTCTTCGCATCAGGTGGCCAAAGTATTGGGGTTTCAGCTTCAACATCAGTCCTTCCAATGAACACCCAGGACTGATCTCCTTTAGGATGGACTGGTTGGATCTCCTTGCAGTCCAAGGGACTCTCAAGAGTCTTCTCCAACACCACAGTTCAAAAGCATCAATTCTTCAGCACTTATTCTTCTGTCTTATTACTCTATTCTATTAACCGTAAAAACAGAAATTAGTGTGCGCTGACCTAAAGTAAACCTAAACCCACTATGTTGGTCATATATGTCAACTTGTGACATTTCCAAAAATTTCTTGCCCTTAATTTAACACTTAGGTTAAATTATGGTAACTGGACTTCTTTGAGATGTCTACAGATAGATCAGGATGGTTTGTTTCAGCTGTGGACAGTTTTGACAGTAAAAAGAGAAGTATACCATTTTATATCAAGGACAGCTGTGACTTCCATGATGAAAATTACTTTTCTTTTCCATAAATGGAATTTGACTTTAGAGCTACAATTAAGTCTACAGGCCTGAAGTTGGGTTAAGGCAGCTCATTAGATTCTTGTGGAATAGATATTACAAATTAGGTGTAACCACAGACTGTTACTCTAAGAAATGAATTCATGACCGTTTTCAGGTGATGGAACACCCTTCTGTGTCAAAGCCACGTAAAGAAGAATGGAAAGTCCATTGTTCACACAGGTTTGGTTCACTAACCTCATTTACCTTCCATTCACTTTTCCCTTGAAGTTTTGAGTAACTGGTACCCCCTTTTGGGTGGGTGCAAATATAGGAGAGAGAAGAAGAAGCCAGAGGAGAAAGAATGGAAAAATTAAGCATGGAAATTGTTTGATCAGGGTGTCAGATCAGAGCTAGCTGTCTCAGTAAGCTTTTATAGAATCAGAAAATCAAAAACCTATATTTTTCAATTTTGCTTTTTTCTTTTCTTGTTTTTTGGTACTTTCTGTGTTTTCTAGTGAAGCTTCTTTGGGAAATTATAGATAATCTTATCTTGCTAAAGAGAATAAGGGAAAGGGGGGTTTTAGATTTGTTTGTGTTTCCACCAATTAAAAGAAGAATTATGGAGAAAAGTCAGAGAGGTGCTGGATTTTTTTTGGCCATTTTCTTTTTCTCCTTGAAATGACCAGGGAAGTTATTTAAGATATAGAATCATTGTATTAATACATAACTGAGAACATGTACAGTATTACATACAACTACTCTCATAAAGATGGGCATGTCCCAAGAGGATAAAATTATCAACTTTATCCTAATTACCAACTTTATCCTAAAGCTAGCTAAACATTGCACCATAACAGTGTAACTTTTAGGTTTGATTGGTCTTTTCCAGACACATTCTTGGGAGTGTCTAGCATAGTCAACCATTGGAGAAGGAAATGGCAACCCACTCCAGTATTCTTGCCTGGAGAATCCCAGGGACAGAGGAGCCTGGTGGGCTGCTGTCTATGGGGTCGCACAGAGTTGGACACAACTGAAGCGACTTAGCAGCAGCAGCAGCAGCATAGCCAACAGGTATTATTTCAAGTGATGGTTAAAAATGAGTCTTTCATGGTAGGGAGTTCTTACTGTTGTTTATTTTTTAAGCCTCCTTCCCAACCACCATGGAACAGTTCTACTTATTTTAGTAAGCGTACATATGATTTTTGCCATTAATGTATTCAGTATCAATTATCTACTTGCACACAGCTCTGAGTTGGTGTGTTTCAGCATTGAGAATTTTCTTAAGAAAATGAACTCTGAATTTTAAGGTTTCTTTTATCACTTTCTCATTTTAGCTGGCTACCTGGGGTGAAGAAAAGCGCAAAAGACGTCTGATGCTGCTTTTAACTTTTGGCTTGAGTCGTGCAGATTAGATTTAACTTTAATGAAAACAGAGGAAATAAACTCTGAGTGTATGTGTTCATCCAAATTTATAGGTCTGAGATGAGAAGCTTGAGTTATTTTTAATAATTTATCAAAAATGCACTTGTCCTTTTTGCTGTTTGATATCTCAGGTATTGCTTAGACTGAAATAACCAGGCCAATAAATTGATGTACTGATCGTTCCTGGGCAAAAAAGTGTTTTAAACCTCATCAACCTCCCCTGAGCCCCTTTGCTTCGACAGTATCTACCTCTCCCTGGTCAGCCCCTGCTTTCCCCTCCTCATCACAAAGACATCCTCACCAGCTTCAGCATGGTAATGAGCTAGCTCCATGCCTGCCTCTTAACCTTATTTTCTTTCATCAGAGAGGCTGTTTCTCAAAATCCTGCTTGTGATGAACTAACCTTGGAGGTGCTCTGATTTATAAAATTTGCCTCCCTAGGAAGACTTCACTTTCACTTTTCACTTTCATGCATTGGAGAAGGAAATGGCAACCCACTCCAGTGTTCTTGCCTGGAGAATCCCAGGGACGGGGGAGCCTGGTGAGCTGCCGTCTATGGGGTCACACTACTGAAGTGACTTAGCAGCAGCAGCAGCAGCAGGAAGACAGTAGGTGGTTCACCCTCGCCTCTGTCTTAGTCTAGAAGGAGTTAAGGCCATGAGAGATTAAAAATATCTTTGATAAAAACATCCTAGATCTGGCTGTGTATCCCAAAGAATTTAAAGTAGGATCTTGAAGAGCTATCTGTATATCCAGGTCCATAGCTGCATGATTCACAATAGCCAAAAAGTGGAAGCAATCTAAGTATCTATTGATGGATGAATGGCTAAACTAAATGTGGTATATAGACATAATGGAGTATTATTCAGCCTTACCAAGGAAGAAAGTTTTGTTTTTTGCTTCAACATGGATGAATCTTGAGGGCATTATGCTAAGTGAAATAGGCCAGTCTCAAAAGGCTCTTATGTAAGGTACTTAGAATGGTCACATTTCTAGAGACAGAAAGCCGAATGGCAGTTGAGTTTTCAGGGTCTGGGGAGGAGGAGGAAGAAGAAGGAGTTACTTCATGGCTGTCTATTGAGTTTATCTTGCAAGATGAAAAAGTTCTGGAGATCGGTTGCACAGTACTGTGAATATACTTGACAATACTGAATGTACACTTAAAAATAGTTAAGACGGTAAATTTTCTGTTATTGGTAGTTTTACTATGATAACAAATCCTGGAAAGAGGAGTCAATGAGAAACAACTTTGATGCCAAGTTTGAGACTGTGATAGGGAGAGACAAGCATTGGGCCCTGGACACAGATGGAGCTAGCATGGTTAGCACCACCCCATTCCCCTTCAGGACTGACGGACACTTGCTGCAACTACACACTCCAGTTACCAGCCCTCAGCCGCCAGCCTTTTGTGGGTATCGTCCTCTGCAGAAGAAAGCCATCCTACCTGTGTCACACCCACTTTCCTGAGGCAGTTCCCATTCAAGCAGAGGTCAAGGCAGGAGCAGAAAAGGGCCAGTCTTCTTGGCCCCAGTTGGGGATGGCTCTCTGAAGAGTGAGCCCAGCTGTGGAGCTCCCTTTGGGGTCAGCTGGAATCTTGCTGTGACTGCCTCACAACTTCTCTCTGCATCCATTCTCACGTCTTTCATTTGCCCCCCAGGTGTTGACGCTGAGAGCCTTCTTTAGTAAACTTCCTGCCTGCCAAGCTCTAGCAATAAGGGTCTGAATCACATCACCAGCTAAGACACCAAAGCCTGCTGAGGTGGTAGCTGAGGTGGAGGTGACTCCAGCCTGGGTAGTGGAGGAGGAAGTGAAGGAGTGTCAGCTGTAGCCTTAAGACCAACTGCAGCAGCAGGGGCTAATTAATGGCTCCTCTGACTAATTTCCTTTCCGGAGTTCTCGCTCAGAAAGAGACCCACGGGGCCATGGCGGAGAGTACATGAAGACAGGATCCCAGCAGAGCAAGAGGTGGACTCTGGTAGACACAGAGATGTCCCATTCCAGTCCCTCTTCAAGGAAGAACTTGTTGCCCAGCTGTGAAGAGTGCAGTCAGCAAGCAGATGGGCTCCGGCTGTCAGCTCCTTGAGGGTCAGCCTCACATGAGATCGGCCACATTCCTTGGCTGGTGGCCCCCTTTCTCCACTGCAGAGCCAGCAATGTAGCATCACTCTCATCTTTCTGCTGTTGGGTTTCTCTTTAACTACAGCTAGGACAGGTTCTCTGATTTTAAGAGTCATGTGATTAGATAATCCAGGCTGTGCTTTCTATCTCCAAGTCCTCAACTTTATCACTTGCAAAACCTTTTTTGCCTTGTAAGATAAATATTGACAGGTTCCAGGGCTTAGGGCATGGATATCTTTGGGAGATGGGACATTATTCCTTCTACCACAGACTGTAGGTTGTGTCACTGAGGCCTTTGTCTTAGCCTTCCTGGAATTAGTGACTGCCACATCCCTGAGACAAGCTCTATAACTGACTGAATTTGTTTCCCCCTTCTTTGGGAAAGTAAGTGCAATGTGGTTCTTACAGACCCAGTGGTGGCCCAATATTATCCTATGGAAGGACATGAGTAGACATGAGTTATGCAAGGGATTTACACTTTATCTTTTAAAAAATACTTTAACATTTTATTTATTTATTTGACTGCACTGGTCTTAGTTGCAGTTTGGATCTTTTAGTTTCAGCATGTGGAATCTAGTTCCCTGTCCAGGAATTGAACCCAGGGCCCCTGCACTGGGAGTGCAGCGTCTCAGCCACTGGACCACCAGGGAAGTCTCCAGATTTGCACCTTATAAAACTTTCCAGATTCCTCAATTACCATCTTCTTTCTCCTCTCCTGGTCAGCTCCCCATCCTTGTCTCGTCTTGTCTTCTGTCTGACCTGTCAAGACACTGACTTGTCTTTCTACTTCTGGTCTTGATGCAATACCATGCCATGGGAATTTTTCAGCTTGGGTGGCTGCAAGGTGCCAGGTGACACAACCAAGAAGTGAAGGGAAGTTAGTTTCCCAACCGACGGGTCTTGACTGCTAGAAAGTGGGAGATGAGAGAGAGCTGACCAGATATGACCCATCTCTTTCCTCCCCTTTGCAGACCCACTATTAGCTGTGGTCTCTCCTGTGGCCTCTCTGAAAAGACTGTCAAGCAAACACTGGAACTGCATCACGTTGCTTTGCATCTTTCCTCACCTTCTCTTTCTCTGTCTCTTTCTTTTTCCCCCAACATCTTCACCTCTGTAGGCTTTTACCTCCTAAATAAGATGTTAGTCCTTTAATCCTGGTCTCAGTCTCTTTTCTAGAGGAATGAAAGAAAGGAATCTTTCATTATGATAAAGGGGAAGGTCCATAGTATCAGGCCTCTGGGTGCTTAGGAAGAAGGTGGTAAGATCATAGAAAACACTAGAAAGAAAGGTCCTAAAGGCATACTCTCCTGACTTAACACTTCTGTTGAGGCAAGCCTCTACAATTGGAGATAAAAAAGGGAATGTGGCCTACTCAAATGTCACAGTGACACAGAGAATGTCAAGACAGAAGGAATTCAGAGCTTGAGGGAAAAATTCCATTAAGTCTTCCTTCATATAAACTACAGTCTAGTTTTTTATCCATCCATCTTCTATTGAGCACCTCCTATGGGCTGGGTACCACATTAAGTACTGAGGAAACAGGAGTGGAAGAGGGATGATGATCCTTGTTCTCATGGAGCCCACATTTATCAGGGAAGACAGAAAGGGCACATATAAATGAAAATTACAGAATCAAAGGGGAGAAATTTTCCTAGGAGATTTGGTATCAAGAAACAGATGGCCTCTTATTACTATGAACATATGAATGGAAATGAGGAAAGCAGAGATCTCAAAAGGCTGCCAGGACTCATGGGAATCCAGATAAAAGCATACAACTCAGTCTTCCTAAATGTATGAAAACTGGATCTTGTTGGGTTTCCCAGTGATTAGATTGAAGGCAGAAACTGGAAAGTCCTTCAGATCCAGTGCAGTAATCCCAGCTCTATTATTTCATGAATGAGCTATTGTAACAGACCCCAAAATATAGGAGTTTAATCAAGTTAGACTTTTCCTTCTTTCTCACGCTCTTGTCTACAGGTAGGAGTTATGCTGTGCTGTGCTCAGTCACCTCAGTCATGTCTGATTCTTTGCAACCCTATGGAAAGTGGCCCGCCAGGGTCCTTTATCCATGGGGTTCTCCAGGCAAGAACCCTGGAGTGGGTTGCCATGCCATCCTCTAGGGGATCTTCCCAAGCCAGGGACTGAACATACATCTCTTATGTCTCCTGCACTGGCAGGCAGAATCTTTACCACTAGCGCCACCTGGGAAGCCCTAGGTAGGAGTTGGTCTAAGGAGATTAGGCAGCTCTGCTACAAGACACTGAAAGGGGCCCCAGGCTTCTTCTGTGTTGTTGCTCTGCTGTACCAGCTGGGTACTATCTTTATCAACACAGTACAAGCCAACTCTCCAGCACTGTATCAGCATTTGAGCCTAATGGAAGGAGGGAAAGGGAGAAAGTTTGTGGGCTGAAGTGGCACATTTTTACTTCCATTCATTCCACTGACAAGAACCACTCATATGACCACTCCTAGTGCAAGGGAGGCATGGAAACAGTCTCTAGCTGGGCTAAAACTGCTGGGGTGGGGTGTTCTTATTTCTAAAAGGGAGAATAGAAACTGGATAAGAGTGCCAGAATTAGCACATAGTAATCCCAGTTAATTTTGAACTTCAGATAAACAACCATGTTTATTAATAGTATAAGTATATTCCATTTGTACATATTCACTGTCTATCTGAAAATTATTTGTTGGGTATCTGCAATTCAAAGCTAGCCATATGTCCTGTGTTTTGTCTGTCAGCACTAATGATGGGCCACAAGGAGTGTTGTCATGTTTGCCACTGTTGTCTTTTTGCATTGGTTACAGGTGAGCCATTAAGGCAACCCAGATTCAAACACCTCTTGGTGAGGGAGTGACAAGGTCATGTTGCAGAAGAGTGTGTGGGGGTGGGAGATATGGCTCTGGTCATCTTTGGAAGACATAATTCACCTTATGTGTGTTATCTCATTTGAGCTCATCCTTTTAAACATTAGTTTCATCTTTCACTTGCACCAAGTATCTTGAAGGTCACCTGACCCACCCTGGGCTCTCTCCCAAGAATCTGAAATTGGAAAGAGAAAAGAAAGAAGTAGGAGGAGACCTGGAACAAAGTGATGTTGATGGCAGTGCTCTGGAGAAAAAGTTTGTGAACTGCTACTGAATTCTCAAAACTCATCCTTAGTTTCTTCTTTTTCTAAGCCTTAGGTGTTTAGTTCTTTTTAAAAAATAGTTTTGCCATCATCTTTTCTTTTTTTGTTGGCTGTGCTGGGTCTTCATTGCAGCACACAGGCTTAGTTGCCCCTTGGCAATGTGGGATCTTAGTTCCCTGATCAGGGATTGAAACCACACCCCCTGCAATAGAATGAGGATTCTTAACCACTGGACCACCAAGGAAGTCCCATGTTCAGCTCCTATTTTCATGCCACAAATATCCCCAGCCTCCTTTCATTAACTTCCTCTTCTTCCCTGTTTTTATTTTTTGGTTTATGCTAACCATAGGACACTTCCATTCATTGCAATCAAAATTTTGTGGACAAGACATTGCATTCAGCCAAGTGTAACCTTGGAAGGGGTAACTCTTTGGGGGAACTCTTTGGGGGAATATCTGTCATTTCTTCTGAGACATCCATGAAAGCTATCACTTTTATCAGCAGTATGACTGAAAGTGTCACCATGGCATATATTTTGTTGTTGCTGTTGAAAGAAACTAACCACAGTCTTATAAATAAATTATATAAATATAAGAGGCCACTGTGTTATAAATAAATAAGAGGCATAGGTTTATGGTGATAGCTGTCACTTAGTATTAGAAAGATAGAATTTGAATATATTTGAATATAATTTGAATATATTTCCACTACTGGACTGGCCAAGAAAAACTGATCAGTGAAAAGTTTATTTACTTTTCTCTTAAATGGCGACCCACTCCAGTATTCTTGCCTGGAGAATTCCATGGATTGAGGAGCCTGGTAGGCTACAGTCCATGGGGTCACAAAGAGTCACAACTGAACAACTTCAATATAATAAAGGAGAAAGAAAGAAAGAAAATAGCACTGGACAGCAAGAAGACAGAGAGAGAAGAAAAAGTCCAGGCAATCTAAAAACTGAATAATCATACTAGAATATAGAAGCATCAAAAGTGAGAAAACACAGAATTTCCCTGGTGATCCAGTGGTTAAGAACCCGCCTTGCAATGCAGGGGGCATGGGTTCAATCCCTGGTCGGGGAACTAAGATCCTGCATGCCACACAGTGAGGCTAAATAAATAAATAAAAATACTTTTTTAAAAATGAGAAAATATTAAGGAGATATTTCCAGGTAAAGGTCCTGATATTCAGGAAATAACCATCACTGAATGATATCAGGCTTAACTGGGAGGTTTAAATGATAAACTAACAGGAGAGATTTTGATAAGAAAGACTTAGAGGAACACGTCTTAATACCAGAGAGGTATGATTCAGCGCAATAAGAAAACAGAAATGGTTGTGGACCTCTGGGGAGTTGAAAGAAAAGAGCAAGTTCCTTATACTCATTTGGGATGGACAAGGTGAACTCATCAGATCCTTCAGCGTCTTATGAGTCATCCTCAGGTTTCTGAAGGTTTTACACCCTTAATCATTTAAACTGCCCCTTTCACATGTGTCATGACCGGCACAGTGCCTGCTCTCTGTGACTCATCTCCTCCTTGCTCCCCTCTAGCTCCCTGGAGGCAAGGGCTGCTGGAAACCATTATTACAGACCGCAAGCTTCTGAATGCTGCCTGGTGCCCTTCAGAAAAACTATGAAAGAATCACAACATGCTCAAAAAGGTGACAGCCCTTAACAATCTGTCACCCCAAACGTGCTAATCATGTGGAACAGTAGCAATCAGATTCATGGCTGGCTCTCATGAAATAGAAACGTACCACTTCAGCGGCTGCCAGGTGGTGTTTAAATAAACTGGGACACTTCACCTTGAAAGCTTTCGCTAAGCGCAGGGAAGCCGTGTTCTGTAAAAACAGAAATAAATGATTTAAGAAGCTCAGGTCTCTGCAAAGGAGTAGTTTGGTCATGTGTTGGACAGTGTCATGGTCTAGGGCTGTTGAGTACACAGATTGTGATGTACATGTTAGTGTGATGGAGGAACTGAAGTTGTAACTTGAATCAAATTTGATTAATTTCAGTTTTTAAAAATCAAGGTTAAACTCAATGCAAAGTTAAACATCTTAAAATGAACAATTTCATGGCATTTAGTACATTCACAATGTTGTGTAACAACCATCTCTATCTAATTCAAAACATTTTTATCACTCCGCAAAACACCCCTGTACCTATTAAACAATTACCCTCACTCTCCCCTCCCCCAAGCCCCTGGCAACCACTAGTTTTTCTGTCTCCATGGATTTAATAATCATATAATATGTGACCTTTTGTGTCTGGTTTCTCTCACTTAGCATAAAGTCATCAATCTTCATGTTAACTTTTAAAACCGATTCTTGACTCCATTATTGGAAAAACTCTTAAGTATGTTTGGAATCCCTTGGGTATATGCATCTACTTTTTCAGCTCTAAATTTTTGAAATCTAAATCCAGAGCCATAATTTGCAATTCAAATTTATCATTCCAACCGAGATATGCTGTAAGTATGAAATTATATTTACAGCAGATTTCAAAGCCTTAGTAGGAAAAATAAGGATGTAAAAGATCTGTTTTATCTTTTTAAAAAATACTCTTTACACGTTGAAATGATACCATTTTGGAAACATTAAATTTAATAAAATATACTACTAAAATTAATTTCAATTGTTTGTTTTTATTTCTGAGCACCTAACATGAACTTTTATATATATATATATATATATATATGTTTGGTTTTTTTTTTTGCTGTCATGTGAAAAATGTAGTTAAAAGTAATGTTTATCAATTTTATTGACCTTTCCTTAGCCTTTAACTGGGACCAGAAATTGGTTATGGGTTTAATCGCAGGAGTTTGATGAAGCTTTCCTTCTCTCCTGCCAGTCACTGATGCTCATACAGGATCAGAGTCACTAGGAAAAGTCTTGAGGGAAAGTAAGGGATGCTTGCTGGCCTCCCTGCTTTTTAAGTCATACTTTAATGATGTGCCATTAATTTTGGATAAACCCAAGTATGTACCTTTCTGCTATTGAGAACAGAAAATGAGCACTTATTTACATACATTCACTCATCAACGTATTGGGTGGATATTGGGTGCACTGTGGTTGGTACTGAGTATTTAGGAGAAAAAGCCAAACAAGGTGCCTGTCCTCGTGGAGGTTATATTTCAGTGAAAGGAGACAGAAAACCACTGAATAAGATAATCATAGATTCTGACACGTTCTATGACAAAAATTAATATAATGATTTGGTAAAGAGTAATTTTATCAAATGGTGGGGAGTGTGTGTACGGGGCCTCTAATTTAGGTAAGGTAACTGGTAGTCTCTGAGAAGGTGACGTCTGAATTGACATTTGAAGAAAAAGGAGTCAGCCACGGGAAAAGCAATCCAGACAGAAGGCACAGCAGATGCAAAGGACTTCAGTTGACAGTTTGATGTGTTTGAGGAACAACAGAAAAGAAGTCATATGACTAGGATGTGGCATACAAAAGGAAAAGGGATAGGAGATGGAGTTGGCAAACAGGAGCCAACAGGAACCAAACAGGTCATGTTAAGAAGTCTACATTTTATTTTAAGGGTAATGGGGAGCCAATGATGGTTTCAGAGCGCACGAGTAACCAGATGCTAAAATATGTGTGTGTGTATATATATACACACACACATATACAAATGATCCTGTAGTAACTTCAATAAATAGGTGACTCTGTTCTACAATTGCCAGAAAGAAGAACTAAGAACTGATTGGTTTGAGTCGATGTCCTCCAATATTCAGTGGTATTTAAGTTAATAACTCCAGATACCAAGACACCGTGTACATTTCGCATGTATCTTATTTGCACCAGGGGCCCAAGGACCTCCCAGGAGATAACTCATCAAGAGGAAGACAAGATCAAACAAGATAGCCTTAAAACAAGGTTTATACTTGGCTAAGGTTTGGATGGGTGATTTTTGAAGATAGTGATGTACGTTTCACTCAGATTTGTTCTAACAACTAGTCCTTATGGACTTACCATGCCTGAGTTTTATGTGGCTATGGCTATAAGTAAAAAATGAGGAGATTGTTTAATGAAAACCTCTCTTTGGCTCTCAAACAATTTTGTTCTGGCATTGCATCCACAATGTCGAACACAGTGTGTGGGGAGGCATTCTCCTCTACTGAACATCACCATGGGACATCTAACTACTTTGGCCCCTGGTACCTTAGTTGGTACCCTAGTGTTAGTTGGTACCCAATAGGAGGCAGCATGGCTGGTACAAAAGGTGCCCAGTGATGCAAAGTGGAGATGACTCTTGGATAAAGTGGCAGTCAACCAGGGTAGTCATAAGCAGCAGAAATATCAACATGCCTGGTTGATGCAGAGGTGTCCAGAAAAGTAGAAAAAGAGGAAAAATGTACAAACTTGGTAGTTTAGCTGACTAGACTTGTTTCTGAGCATGTGCAACTCCTTCCTGGGCATCCCAGGAGATTCTGGGAGTGATACTTGCAGGAACCTGGAGTTCTACAAAAAATAGCAGATGAGGGTCTGGTGAGTTATCGTTGGTTGGGTTCCCCAAGAAGTTCATTCTGAGACAAGGATTCAAGGACAGGTAATTTATTTAGGAGATGAAGCCAGGAAATAACAGCATGGGGAGAGGGAAAGGGAGACACAGAAAGGAAGATGGCCAATAAAGGGCATGTGGCAAGTGAGTTATCGCTATGGGCAAGTGGATCTCAGCATCCCCAGGGGGCACTGGGAGGCTGTGGAGAACACGCCTCACATTATCTCAGTGGGAGGAGAGGAAGCTGGGATATTCGTCTACCAACTCCCATCCATCACTGGGTGGGGCTGTTTCTAGAGACACAAACTCTTTGGGACTTCCAGGCCATCCTGCTTGCTCACCAGGTGTGCTTCCGCAACCAGAACAAAGCCCTTATTCAGAAAGTGCCAAGTGTAGCAACGAGCACCCTTGTGTGTACAGAGCAGAGTACTGAGGGACTCTGGGCAGGGCCCCGGCGGCGTCTACTATACAAGGGACTACAGCCGGGCGTCAGGCATAGAGGAAGTTCTCATGTTTATCTTTGTGTTTGTCTCATTCCTGGCCCCATTTCATTCCTCATTCTTGTTTTTCTTTTTCTCCCTTCTCTCCTATTTAAAATTTATGCAATCTGGCTGGGTTTTATGTATCCTTGTAAGCAGCCTTGAATCTTTTTTTGGAACACAGCAACCCATAAATAAATAAACACGAGCAAGTTTTAACATTTTTCCTTTATTTATTGAACAATTTTTTTTTTTCCCTTCTGTGAACTTCTTGGACCGGAGCCTCATTCACCTGCCTCGAGCACTGTGCTGGGCACATTGAAGGCATTTGATTATTGCTCTGTAGAATAATACAGAACAAAGATATGCAGAGATGTACAGTTGGTTTATAAACCAACTCTGTGACTAGAAGCAGGTACAGAGGCAGAGGACTCTCTGGCCCCTTCTTTCTTGAACCCAGGGCTTAGAACAGTGCCTGCACATGTTAATAGCAGGTGCTCAGTAAATATTTGTTAAATGGAAGAACGAAATTCAGAGGACCTCCATCCATAAGGGTTCCCGTAGATCACGAAGAGATCTACCACCGCACTGCAATTGTGTTTGTAAGGTCAAAGTTGCTCCTGAAACCACTGTCTTGTGGACGTATTTATTTTCATGAGCAGAAGCTGCAAGGCAAAGACTAAAGATAGCTCCAGAGATGGCATTTTAAAATGTATACCCAGCAGGCTACGTGCATCTCAGAACACCCAATGGTAGTTCAAATGCAGCCTGTTTATAAGCCTAATCTTTGCTTGTAGGTGTCCTGGAAAACTGTTCTCAGTAACACCCCTATTGAGAAAAGAATTACCAGCAATGTTGGAAACTGGGTTCCCCAGGAGTCTCAGATGCTGGAAATTGAGTGAATGCCTTACATCCCACGAATCAGAAAGAAATTATTGTTTAGGCGGTGGGTCACAGGCATGAAGGTATCTGGGTTTTTGTGGTTTTTTTTGTTGTTGTTTTAATACTTTCCCCTTAAGTGGCAAGCACAATAGGTTTACTTAATAAGCAGTAACTAGAAATGAAAAAAATCTAGCCTTTGAAAGACAAATTCTTGCCACTCAGCATTAGCCATAAGTAGGTTACTTCTAGGAAGTTCTGTTTTCATGTAGATCTTAGCAAAGGAGGAGCGAGAAATAGTTTGGCACTTGTGTTATTTATGTGTGTTTAAATTAAGATATAATTTGCATAATATAAAACTCACCCTTTAAAGTGAACCATCCAGTGGTGTTCAGTATGTTCACTGTGTTATGAAACCATCACCACTATCTAACTCCAGAACTATTCCATCATCCCAGAAAGAACCCTATATCCTTTAGCAGTCACTCCTTATTTCTCCCTCTTCCCAGCTTCTGGCAACCATTAATCTACTTTCTGTCTCTATGGATTTACATATTCTTGATATTTCATATAGAGTCACGCCGTATATGTGACCTTTCCCATCTGGCTGCTTTCACTTACTGGGATGATTTTAAATTTCATCCATGTTGTAACATGTATCAGAACTTCCCTTGTCATGGCTGAAGAATGTTCCATTGGTATATGGATACACCACATTCTGTTTATCCATTTATCCAGGAACAGACATTTAGCTGTTTCTACTTTTTGGCTACTGTGATAATATTGCAGTGAACACTGGCATATTCAGCTCTGTTCAAGTCCTCATTTTTAATCCCTTTGGGTATATACCCAGGAGTGGAATTGCTAGGTCATGTGAGAGTCACCTGTTTTCCAAAGTGGTTACACTGTTTTATGTTCCACTGGCAATATATGAGAGTTCCAGTTTCTCCACTTCGTCCTGTGTGTGTTTAATTATAGCCGCCTTAATGGGTGTGAAGTGGCATCTTGTGGCTTATATCTATTATTTTTTGAAAAGTTTAAATTTCATCCTGTCCTGGCTGAGCCCAGATATATCTATCTGGAGCATCCATCCATTTCCCTCCCCATCTTTCTTCTTTCACACAGTTTTTTGTTTTGGCTTGGTTTTATAACAGCTTTAGATTTCCAGAAAATTGAGCAGAGAGTACAGAGTTGCCTTATCCTCTTTTATTCTGCCCACAGTTTCCCCTCTTAGTAACATTTTTAGTAAAATCTACATTAGTATGATATATCTGCTACAATCAGTGAAGCAGTGTTGATGTATTATTATTAACTAAAGTCCCTATGTACACTAGGGTCCATCTTGATGCTGTACCATGGTGCGTGTGCACGTGTGCACGTGTGTGTCATTGCTCAGTTGTGTTCGACTCTTTGTGATCCCCATGGATTGTAGCCCACCAGGCTCCTCTGTCCATGGGATTCTTCCAGCAAGAACACTGAAACGGGTTGCCATTTTCTCCTTCAGGAGATGTTCCTGACCCAGGGATGGCGAACCCACTTGGGAAGCTCTGTACAGTGGTATGCGTTTTGTCAAAATATGTAATGTCCTATATCTGTCATTACAGTATCATACAAAGTAGCTTCACTGCCCTGAAGATCCTCTATGCTTTACATATTCATCTCTCCCTCCCTCCCCCAAAGTGTGGAAACCACCCACCTCTTCCTGCCTCTTTTTATTAGCATCCTCTTTTACTTTTGACTATAGTTTTGTCTTTCCCAGAATGTCATGTAGTTGGAATCACACAGTATTTAGCCTTTTCAGAGTGGCTGCTTTCATTTGCTTGTTCAGCCTTTGAAGGACATCTTGGTTGCTTTCAGATTTGGGCAGTTATAAATAAATGTGCTATAGGCATTCTCTGTCTGAGTGATGACACGAAGAATCCAAGGCCATTGAACAACTGTTTATTACTTACATTCCCCAGAGACAGGGACACGGCATGCCACTCAGGGCCACGAGGGAGGCATCAGATTTTGATCAGGAAACAGAATCAGTAATAGCGGGAAAGCCTAAGCTTCTGCAGAAAAAGAGACTGTAAATAGTTTAGGATGGGCACCTATGAATAATTCAAGTAGGCTCTGGGGCATAGGCATCTGATTCTGGGGTGATTGGGGCAGAGGAAATATTGGCTTGGTGTTTGAGTTAGATAAACAGGAGGATGGGGACATGGCAGCAGATCAAGGGGTCTGCTCATGACTAGACATGTTCCAAGCAAACAGTCCACCACCCTTAGGAACTAGATGGCCCTGTAGGTGCAGTTTCTACTCAGGTCTGAAAGGTCCCTCAACGTGTCAAAATATCATAAGATACAGAAAATAAAAAACATAATCAATACCCTGAGTTTCCCCAGAGGGATGGTTTGGGGCTAGCTTCTCTGGAAGCAGAAGCTTGTATGCAGCTTGGGATACAAAATGCTTATTAGGGATCAACCCCTCTGAAAGGAAAGGAAAAGTCTGGTTGGAACACCAGCTGGACCAACACTTGGCCAATCCAAGGGAAACTCTGGAGTGAGGACTGCCCGTTAGAGTGTCCCACAGCTGGAGGAAATGGACAGCCTTTCTAGCTTTGCCTTGCTTGGTCAACAGTACAGGCTTCTCTGGGAAGGGCATGACCTTGAGTGAGGCAGCTGTTTGTTCCTAAGGCAGATCCTGAAGAGTGGGGCCAGGGTGGGGGTGAGGTGGGGTCTGCAGACCCCACTGCCTGCAGCTGGACAGCAAGTCTTTCCTTGAGGGGAAATGTGGGTGGCACATCTCTCTGATCGCCTCAGGGGGTCCCATTCCAGCTGGCTTCAGCAGTTGCTGGCTTGAGAACACAGTCTTTTTTTAATGTCTTCCCATGTGGCATTAGAATATTTTTTTAATTATTATTTGGCTGCACCTCATGGCATGTGGGATCTTAGTTATCTGACCAGGGATTGAACCCATGTTTCCTGCATCAGAAGCTGGGAGTCTTAACCACTGGACAGCCAGGGAAGTCCACCACACTCTTATTGTCTGTCTTTCTTTCCTTGTCTCACTTCCTCACTCTCTCGAACTTCCTCAGTGAACTACTCACACCAAAAAATCCTTGCTTTAAAGTCTGCTTTTGGGGGTAACTGAAACCAAGACACATCCAACTCACCTTCAGAGTGATGTTCCTCAGGCCACGTCTCGTGGTTTCCAGTTATATAAACATACTTGTCTTGAGTTACATATAGTTAGAGTGATTCAAGTTCTGGTTTGTTCAATGCAATTCCTGTTTAATCTATTGCCCTGATGTTCCATTCCATAGATGCTCCTTTGTCTCTTAAAACTACCCTGGTTTGGATGATACATTTTATGATCAATCTACCACTCTTTGAAATGCTGTTCAGTTGCTAAGTCATGGATTAAGATCCACGGGCAAGGAAAAGTGGTTTTTTTACTCTCAAGTACTATTAACTCATTTATTTTGGGTGAATCATCCAGTTTTAGAGCTGGAAACAAGTTCCAGGCCTGGCTAATCCACTGACTCTCAACCTTGTTTTTTTCTGTTGCTAAGAACGTGCTTGGTTAGTCACATGAATAACACTCCCATGGGAATTCCCAATATGCCAGGTGTAACTCCACTGCTTTTCTCCTACTCGGGAATGCATATTGAATGCTGGTGAGAATTAGGTTGTTACAGGGATAATGTGTTATTTTAAAAAAGATGAATCATTCTTCAGCTCTGGTACTTTAACCATTAGCATCAAATCAGTCATGACACAGTTCGTGACTGATTGAATTCGAGAAGAGCTGATCTTGTTCCAAACCCCTACATTTCATAAAAAAGTCATTTAGCCACATGGTGTCTCCATTTTCTCACCTGGAAACAGGGATGCTAAAATCTCCTTCCCTGTCTGATTGCATTATTGTGGAAGGCAAAGGAGATAATGAATGTGAAAGCTGTGGGAAGTATAAATCCTTTTAACCCGTGGAAGCCATTGTGATTATCTGTATGTGAAAAGAAGCAGCCATATCTGCTGAGAATGTTCTAGAGCCATGCCAGAATTGACAAAATAGATGTATGTGCACCTATCTGGTTTGCACAGGGATTTTTTTGCCTTAAGAGATTTATGAGTCAACATTTTATACATGTTTCTGGCCATTGTATGGATTCTCTTAACATCTTTGTTAAGGTGCCTCAGTAAAAACCGAGTGGTTGCAAGAGACAAAACTCCAATATGAATTAGCTTGAATAAGTTGTTTCACATGATGAAATCACCGGCATGTCCTGGTTGGAGCTGGTCATGGGGATGGCCAGAAGCTGAGAGTAGAACATCGCTAGCATTGTCTATACCTCTCACCTCTGCTGCTCTCTAACTTAATTGGCTTCATTTTCTCAGAACGGCGACTTCACTAGGTGGGGGCATGGCTGTTGCATGCTGGGCTCCCATCTTTACTGCTTTGTGATCTTAGAGAGAAACCCTTGTGCCCCCTGCCGCCCCATCACGTTGGTAAGGAGCACCCTAGGAAGTACTCTGTTTGGCTCAGCCTTAGACCGATCACAGCAGTCCTGGAAATGTGTAGACTAAGCACATTAAGCCAGATGCCCACACCTCCAATCAATTATCCAAGGATTTATCATGCACACAGTTGCTTTAGGGATTTTTGGAAGCTGGCAGCCTCCAGATCTGTGCCTATCATTCAAGGAAAAGAAAATCTTGTAGATTGTCAAATCTTTATTCCTAATGACTCTTTTACATTTCCAGGTCTATAAATAGTAAATCCTTTCTATTTCCTTCCAAATGCAAATATTTTGAATATTTTAATGATTGCTTTCCAAAGCCACTTTCAAAATCACTCTTCAAAAAGTTTGTGCCAATATATACTCCCACGCACAGATGGTGGTGGGCACTCTTGAATTGTAAACTGTCATTGATCTGTACTGGTGGTTTTCAATTGCGAGTGACTGTGACTTTCCCGGGGATGACGGCAATTCCTGGAGACATTTTTGATTGTCACAAACTGGGGTGATGCTGCTGGCTTCTCATGGTGGGGAGGACAGGATGCTGCTAGACATCCTGCAATGCACAGATAGCAGCTCGCCCACAACAAAGAATTATCTGGTCCAAAATCTCAATAATGCTGGGGTTGAGAACCTCTAATCTGTGCCAACAGATATGGTCTGGTTTTTACTTTTGCATCTAAAGAAGTCTCGGCAAGAAGACTTGCCTCGACAGAAAACTTTGACAGCACCCTCTAAGGCTGGTCTTGGCATAGTGACGTGCCCTTGAAGTCCTCTTTTCCCAGTTTCGGAGGAGGCCATTGAACATGGCAGGTAAAAGTTTTCAAAGCGCCCAGCTAACCTCCTTGGAAAATTCACTCTCTCAAACTCTGCCTGACCCTTTGTTGTAAGGATAGCATATATTTAAAGCACGTTAGCAAGAGAAGGGTAGCTGGGATTACAGCTGAATGTGAAAATGACCATTTCTATTCCTACTCTTGGAAAATAATAGCTATATACCATCATTAAAGGAATTTAATGCATGACAAAATAGAACGTAAGAAAACTAATAACAGCAAATTAGGCAACAGAAGATCATTTCTATTTCTATTTCAACTTCTTTATTTTGCATCTTTCTCCATGTAACTCAGTCTCCCTCCACCCATTTATCGCAACTAATGGTAAACCACCTGCTGCTTCTCTTCAGGAGTAGTATAATGAGGCAATAAAGAATAAGGAGTCTAGGGACTTCCCTGGCAGTCCAGTGGTTAAGACTTTGCCTTCCAATGCAGGGGGTGTAGGTTTGATCCCTGGTTGGGGAACTGAGATCCCACATGTGTCACAGCCAAAAAAAAAAAAAAAATCAAAACATAAGCAATATTGTAACAAGTTTAATAAAGACTTAAAAAAAAGTCTGTCAATTAAAAAAAAAGAGAGAGTAGGGAGTCTGGCATTGGCTTCCCTCAATTCAAAGCCCAGCTGTTAATTACTATTTGGTGCAACTTCTGACAAATAACTTAACCAAACTTAGTTTTTCCATCTGTAAATTGGAGATGATAATTGTGCTTCCTAACAAGGTTGTTGTGAGGGTTAAATAGTTAATATATACAAAGAACTTAGAACAGCGTCTGGAACATAACAAGCCCTCTGTAAGTGTCAGTAATATTACCTTCCATTCTCTACTCCTTTATGGAAACCTGATGTCAGACCAATACCCAGTATGAAGGTTCAAATGAATGGGAACAACTTAAGGAGTGGTGGTGACAGTCCTTGAGTTTAAGAACCTGAAATCTCGACTGCTGGACAGTTGTTTGTTGTTGTTTAGTTGCTAAGTTGTGTCTGACTCTTTTGTGACCCCATGGACTTTAGCCCACCAGGCTCCTCTGTCCATGGGATTTTCCAGGCAAGAATACCAGAGTGGGTTGCCATTTCCTTCTCCAGGGAATCTTCTCAACTCAGGGATCGAACCCATGTCTCCTGCATCACAGGCGGATTCTTTATTGCTGAATCACCAGGGACAGTACCCCACACATAACCCCACCAACACATTTTCCATACATACATAAAACTCATCCAGGAATAGAAATAAGTAGAGCAGGAGTGAGCAAACTATAGCCAGCAGGCCAAATCCAGTAAACTTTTTGTTATTTTGGAATACAGCCACACCCATTTTTATGCATTATCTAAGGTTGTGCTATTGTGCAGAATGGAGAATCTGCAATGGCAGGATTGAACAGTTACAAGAGAGGCTATACGACTTGCAAAGTCTCAAGTATCTCATCCTTCACAGAGCAAGTTTGCCAGCCTTTGCTCTAGATCCTTGCAGCTCAAAGTAGCAGTTTGCAGACCTGCATTATAAGCATCAATTGGGGACCGGTTTGAAATGTATAGTCTCAGGCCCTGTGCCAGACCGACTGCCTCAGGAGCTGCACTTTAGCACAATCCCCAGGGAGTTTGCATGCTTAGTAAGGTTGGAGGATACTGTGCAGAGAACACTTGCTTTGCAAGGAAGAGTAATTTATGTGACTTTCAGGGTTCCTTCTAATGCCAAACTTCAAGGGAAGATCTTAATTGATTCCTTTTTATTCTTTTAAAGTTATTTTAAATTATTTTTAATTGAGATATTATTGGCATATGAAATTGTATTAGTTTTAGGTGTACAACATAATGGTTTGATATATGTATAAATTGTGAAATGATTACCACAATAAATTTAGTTAATAATCATCACCTCCCATAATTATGTTCTTTTTCTTGTGATAAGAACTATTAAGATTTACTCTCTTCAGTTCAGTTCAGTTCAGTCACTCAGTCGTGTCCGACTCTTTGTGACCCCATGAATGGCAGCACGCCAGGCCTCCCTGTCCATCACCAACTCCCGGAGTTCACCCAGACTCATTAGCAATTTTCATTTATACAATACTGTATTGTTATTTTTTGTTGTTTCTTATTTGTCTTTCAATGATCTGAAGCCTTAAACTTTGGGGGTACTACTTGAAATTAATAAATTAAGAGCTGGAAAAAATTTTAGAGATGCCATTTCTTCCTTCTCTCTCTTCTTGGTTCATTTTCCTTTTCTTTGTCTCTTTCCAGGTTTATACACTTTCACTGCAGGAGAACTTAGATTTTGTTGTTGTTGTTGTTGTTTCATTTTTTGTCTTCTACCCAGAATAGAACTAAAGAAGTAATATCAATGTGGTTGTAGTCAGTGAAATAAGAGTCAATAATATGGGTTCTGGGCTCATCTGAACTCTGCTCTTGACCAGCTGCAAGGGCCTGTGCAAGCTGGGGCTCAGTCTCCTCATCTGCAAAATGGGAACGGGAGTAATTTCACTTGCTTAGGGCCTCCTTCTTGGGGTTGCTATGAGAACGAGTTGCAATACTGTATGTGAAAATGTTACCAAATCCAAGCGGGGTCTACTCACCACACCACAGGCCAATAACTAGGGTGTTGAGGCAAGGAATAGTGACTTTATTCAGAAAGCTGAGCTTAAGAGAAGATGACGAGCTACAGCCTTAGAGATCATCTTACTGGGGTCTGGATGTCAATTTGTTTTATAGACTAAAGAGGGGGAGAGGGTGAGGAGGTAAAGCAAAAAGGCCGTAAATCTTGCAAAATATCTCCCAGCTTGGCCAGCACCATCGAGGAGATATGTTAATTTCTTCTTTACTGCAGCCATTCACAGGCAGAGCAGGGGTCAGAATGTCTCCCTGTGAGCTGAACAAAGGCCCTTTAGTTTAACATTCAAGCAGGGGGGCAGGGTTCCATTACGTGTGCTTACAGTTATAGACAGCATCCTTTTGGAGATTATAGTAACAAATCAATGAAAGCAAAGGTTAAACTAAAAGAAACAGATCCAACATGGAGTCAGATTTTGCTCTTCCCTGTTATAAAAATGCTCTGTCATTGGTAAAGGAGGATAAAAAAGTAAGGAATTGCTTATAGATTCCCTGGCACATTGAACACAATAGATGCCTCATAATTGTAGGGTAGAATTTTTTCCTGTGGGAACTGCTCCAATATCAGCCACCAGATGGCACCAAAATGCAAGTTTCCTCTCAGAGGCTCCTTTGGTCAGTTTCTGGGGGGAGTGAGGCAGCTGATGGTTCTCCCCGATTTCTACCAAATTGATACCTTCTTTCATTCATTTTCTGCCTCCTCAAACTTTCCCTACTCCCAAAACACCCACCTGTCTTTTTTTCTTTCTATCATGGGAATAGTAACTTCCTGCCTCTTTCCCTTGCCCCTTAAATCCATTGAGAAGTAAACTGGAAGTGACAGAAGTCTTTGAGTTCAGACTCCAAAGTTAAAATGAGATTAAACTGAAATTAAACTGAGATTAAACCTAGGGGAGTTATGATATAAATGGCAGGCAAAATCGGTGAAAACTGATGAGGCAATGGGAAAAAGGAAAATATTTAAACATACTCCTTGTTCTCTAAATTCCTGTCCCCATGGGCCTTTCACTCACCATCCAGGCGACAAACATTCATTCCTGGTTTGAGAATTCAGGTGCAATCCCAATCCTCACGGAGAAAGCGAAGACAAATATTGGACAACTAATTAATTATGCATGTGATTTGTTGTACAGTCTCTAGGTCGTGTCCAATTCTGTGAGACACATGTGATGGGAGCTATTAATTAGCCATTTAGGAACCCTGGAGATGAGTAATAGGGTGAGTTCATCTTTGGAGGGTGCAGCAGAGGCCTCCCTGGGAAAGTGATGTTTAAACTGAGACCCAAGGAGGAGTAAGAGCTGTCTTGGCAAAGAAGTAGGGGAGAGAGTGGATAAGAGCCCTCTCAGCAGAGAAAACAGCGTAGTTGATGGCTCAATGATCTCCATATAATTTTAGAGCACTCCCATAGAGGAAATACATACTGACTCAAAGAAACCAGGATTCAAGGACATTTAACAGATTTCTATTTTATTTATTGCAGCATCACTTTTACATAACTGAAAACTTCTCTTGTATTTAATATGTAGGAGGCAACATTTCTTCAGTCTGTAGCTGATGATGGGTTACATTAATTTCACAGGTCCCTATGATAACTCCATGACCCTCCGACTCCTGGATAATACAGGATACAATCTCTGTCCTCAAGGTGCTGATAGTTGATTTATCTTCACCCCCAGCCCCCAGCCCCATACCAACCTTTTGTCTTAACACTTCAGGGCAGCTCTTATTAAACACTCCACATTTGGGTCATGTTTTTCTTGGATCTGTTCATATTCCTCTGATCTCTCCCTGTAGACTAGGAGTTCCTAACTGGAATCTACAGACCCTCAGGGAGACTGTGGATAGAATTCAGGCATCCATGAACTTGACTGGGAGAAAGTCACTTTATTTTCATCTATTTCTGAATGAGAGTCAGCATTTCTCCTTCCCTTATGGATGTAAGCAACGAAATACAGGAGTGTCAGTGGTGCCTGTGACCTTGTCGCCAGGACAAGTCACGGATATTTGCATTTTACATCTATAGCTGTTGCTGTTATTTCAAAGTTAACACTTGTTACTACTTTGAAATGACGGGAGTTTTTAGGTTTGCTGCTGAATCTTATTATTCAATGCCTCAGTAAAGACACACAAACATATTACTATATACCAAATTGGTTTCTTAAAATGTTTTGATGACTCTCTTTAGAGTTCCCCTGATAGCTCAGTGGTAAAGAATCCACCTGCAATGCAGGAGACCCCAGTTTGATCCCTGGGTTGGGAAGATCCCCTAGAGAAGGGAAAGGCTACCCACTCCAGTATTCTAGCCTGGAGAATTCCATGAACACTCCACGGGGTGGCAAAGAGTTGGACATGACTGAGCGACTTTCACTTCACTTCACTTTTCAACATAATTGGTTCCCTGGTAACTTTGTGTTTTATCTTAGACATTTAAAAGCCTAAGGAAGGTTCCTCAGCTTCACAAGACTGCCCAAGGGACTCTACCCACAGGGGAGGGGAGAAATCTCTGTGAAACCCAAGAGTTCCTTCAGCCTGGCCTCAGCTCTCCTCTCCCTGGTGGACTTGGGGCCACATGATGACTTCTGTGGGCCCAAGGCACTTTTGTTTACAGAGGGCCCCCTCCATTTGCTGTTCAGTTGCCAAGTCGTGTCTGACTCTTTTCTACCCCATGGACTATAGCACACAAGGCTTTCCTGTCCTTCACTATCTCCTGGAGTTTGCTCAAACTCATGGCCATTGAGTCGGTGATGCCATCCAACCATCTCATCCTCTGTTGTCCCCTTCTCCTCCTGACTTCAATCTTTCTCAGTATCAGGGTCTTTTCCAATAAGTCGGCTCTTCACATCAGGTGGCCAAAGTATTGGAGCTTCAGCATCAGTCCGTCCAATGACTATTCAGGGTTGATTTCCTTTAGGATTGACTGGCTTGATCTCCTTGCTGTCCAAGGGACTCTCAAGAGTCTTCTCCAGCATTGCTGTTCGAAAGCATCAATTCTTCAGTGCTCAGCCTTCTTTATGGTCCAACTCTCACATCCATATATGACTACTGGCAAAACCATGGTTTTGACTATATAAGATATTAAAAATTATATTTTATGACTTTGTGCATATAAAGATGCAAATAATCCAGACTGGGTTCATTATTATTATTAGATTTATTTGCTTTCTTCTGCTTTTAAAAGCAGTTAAAACATTTTTTATGGGCATTAGGCCCTGAGCCTGCTAGGCCTAATGGAGAAGTTGGCCCTGAGTGAATGCATCCATTCAACTGTTGACAGTTGAAGAAATGGAAACTTGTTCATTCATTTCCATTTCTTCATCAACAACACTCAGGTCTCCATCACCTTTGTTACTACTCTGTTACTACTAAGAAAGCCCATCATCTTTCTTCCTTTTTTGGCCATGCAGCTTGAGGGATCTTAGTTCCTGGACCAGGGATTGAACCCCAGCCCTTGGCAGTGAAAGTGTGGAGTCCTAACCACTGGACCATCAGGGAATTCCCCCATTATCTTTCTTGATGGCAGCGATAACTATCTAGTCAGCCACTGAATATATGCACTCTCTGTCCCAGAGGTATCTCAAATGTATCAGGTCCCAAACTGAACACATTGCTTTTCTCTCCAAATTTACTGTGACTCCTATGTCCATATTTGCACCACCATCCAACCGATTATGAATGGAGAAACCTGGTGGTCATCTGTGACTTTTTCCTCTCCCTTCATTCTCCACATCCAATCAATCACCAAATCCTGCTAACACCACCTCCCAAGTCTGTCCAAGGTCCAGTGCCTGCCCTCCATCCCCAATGCCCTTGACTTACTTCAGATCAGAGTCACTTGCCTGGAATTCTTTCACAGCTCCCTAAGGAGTCATCCTGTATCTCCTCTCTCCAGTCATTTTGCTGATATCCTGATCTGATCTGATCGTTCCCCATCACTGCCCAATCCTTGGAGCATTCCCCACTGTCTAAATTAACAGTGAGTCTTGAGGTGAGGAGTTTGTTAAAAGTATACCTTAATTTTTTTTGGCCACACAGAGCAGCATGTGAGATCTTAGTTTTCCGACCAGAGATCAAACCTTCACCCCTTGCAGACGAAGTAGAGTCTTAACCACTGGATCACCAGGGAAGGGTCGCACTGCAGAGACAAAGTTCACCAAATTAGAATCTCTGCAGATTCCTACCAAGTTCCTACCCAGGTCCCTGTCTGCCTAAACGTTTCTCTCAAATGATTCTGATACAGATTCAAGCTTAGGAACCACTGACTTAGGTCAGTGGTTTTCAGATCTGGCTGCACATTACAATGACCTGTGTTATGCTGTGCTTAGTCACTCAGTCATGTCTGATTCTGTGACCCCATGGACTATTGCCCACCAGGCTCCTCTGTCAGGGATTCTCCAGACAAGAATACTGCAGTGGGTTGCCAAGCCCTCCTCCAGGGGATCGTCCCAACCCAGGGATAGAACCCAGGTCTCCCCCATTGCAGGTGGATTCTTTACTGTCTGAGGCACCAGGGTAGCCCGTGAGTGCTGGAGTGGGTAACCCATCCCTTCTCCAGGTTATCTTCTCAACCTAGGAATCGACCCGGGGGCTCTTGCATTGAGGCAGATTCTTTACCAGCTGAGTGACCTGGAGAGTTTAAAAAACTCAGGGTGCTAGAGCCTGCTCCAAACCACTTAAACTAGAATCCCTGTGGGTGGGGCCTAGGCATTCATAATTTTTAAAACTTCCCTTGATGAGTCTGATTTGTGACTACAGTCAGAATTACAGTCAGAATTGTGAACAACTAGTTTAAGAAATTCTTAAACTGCTAAAATAGTCCTTGAACAGTGGAGCTGAATGTTTACTGAAGTTAATAGGTCATTTTCTCTCTGGAATCTGACCTTATATGTTGCTGTTTTTTTATGTTGGGAAGAAGGGAAACTCATTCTTATTTTGACTGCTGTCACTGGGAAGCTGCTTAGCAAGTCAGGTCATGCATTTTGATTCTGTGCTGGACACGATGATTATTAAGCTCTAAAACTGTCTTGAGTGCGCAGAGCTGAAGTCAGCTGACTTGTCGTTTTGTGGCTTCATGTTAATCAGTGGGGCGATGGCCTTACTGCATCCCTGGTGATGCGTTGCACAGTCCTTCTCAATTCATGGGATAAAAATAAGGCACAGAAATTTAAAGGGGCTGCTTAAGGCTGGATATCTTGCAAGTGTCAAAGCCAAGGATAGACCCTCTGAAGTCAGGTTATTCTACGTAGAGTGGCAAGCTGACAATATTTAGGCCCTCTGGGTATTTAGAATAAGTCCTGGATGACACAGACCCTTGTCTTCACCTACTATCCTTGTTTTCTCTCAAATTTTTCATTATGCAAGCTGAACTCATGGGCTAGATTTGTCACTTATTCGCTTGTCCACTTTGCTAACTTACACCTAATCTAACAGGAATAGGTTAAATTCTTACTATGAGATATAGGACCCAGAACTGAATTATACAGTTATTTTGACCTTCATACAAGGCTGTGATGAGCTGCAACCAGGCACAACCAATCACCAACAACCAATTGTGTACATCTCCTCCCATCTGCGTATTCAATGGCATCACACTGATAACTTGAAACTGACCACAATGGGTGTACGTACATCACAGAAACTGGCAAAGTTTTTTTTTTTTTTTTGGAGGGGGTCTGTTTGTTATTTTTAACCTCTAGAGAGCCAGTTATTAAACATTTACAAAGATACCACGGCTAGATGAGCATCAAAACTTATCCAAATCCTTCAGGCTTTCACAAGTGGTGAAATCAGCTAGCCAACATGATGAAAAAGATTGATTTTAAGGTCACCTTTTGCACATTCTTCATTAGGTGAAAACCCAGTTTTGAAGGCAGCCTACAAAACATCAGCTTCAACACGGGATAATATTTCTTGCATATCACACTGGATGAGAAGGATGCTGATAATTTTCAGAACTGGCAAGCGTGAGGGGGATAAGATGCTCTCAGGCACTGGTGATGAGAGAGTCGATACCTATTACAATCTTTTTGAAGGGCAACTGGCCAAACTCTGTCTGAAGTCCTGAGATGTGCCAGCTTCCTGAGGTTATGCTAAGGAAAGAAAGGTGTTGTTGTTGTTGTTTAGTCGTTCAGTCATGTCTGACTCTTTGCAACCCCATGGACTGCAGCACGCCAGGCCTCCCTGTCCCTCACAATCTCCCAGAGTTACCCCAAATTCATGTCCATTAGAATTGGTGCCAATTTACCTTGATTCATGGACCTAACATTCCAAGTTCCTAGGCAATACTGTTCCTTACAGCACCGGATTTTACTTCCATCACCAGACACATCCACTGCTGCTGCCACTAAGTCACTTCAGTCGTGTCTGACTCTGTGCGACCCCAGAGACGGCAGCCCACTAGGCTCCCCCGTCCCTGGGATTCTCCAGGCAAGAACACTGGAGTGGGTTGCCATTTCCTTCTCCAGACACATCCACCACTGAGCATAATTTCTGCTCTGGCCCAGCTGCTTCTTTCCTTCTGGAGCTATTAGCCATTGTCCTCTGCTCTTCCCCAGTAGCATATTGGACACTGTCCCACCTGGGGGACTCATCTTTTGGTGTCATATCTTTTTGCCTTTTTATACAGTTCATAGGGTTCTCATGGAAAGCATACTGTTTTGCCATTCCCTCCTCCAGAGGACCACATTTTGTCAGAAGCCTCCACTATGACCCGTCCATATTGGGTGACCCTGCAAGGCATGGCTCATAGCTTCACTGAGTTACTCAAGCCCCTTCACAATAAGTCCGTGACCCATGGAGAGGATTAAAGATGTAGGCAACGTCATATGCTTGAAGATGTTCACTGCAGCATTATTTACACCAGAGGTTCTCAACTCTGCTTGCATTTTAGATTCACTCGGGAGTTAAAGCCAATATATTAGTGGTTCTCAACCAAGTGTGGGGTTGCAGGGGAAGGCTAGTAGAGATGTAGAGGAGCGCTTTGCATGCAGGGGACAGGTGGCATTACCTGGAAATATTTTTGATTGTTACAACTGTGGAGGAATGGCATCTCAGGGGTAGAGACCAGGATGCTGGTAAACACCCAACAGAGGACAGAGTATGTCCCTGCAACAAAGATTTGTCTAGTCCAACAAGTCAGTAGTGCTGAGATTAAGAAACCCTGTGGGACACTGATGTCTGGGCCCCACCTCAGACCAACTACATCAAGATCTCTTGAGGGAGAACATCAGTATTTAAGCAAAACCAACAACCTCTCAGGTGATGCAACAGAGCAGAGCTGAGAACCTCCAATGTTTTCAGAAAATTGAAAACAACACATAATTAATACCAAGACACTAGTTACATGAATTTTGTTCCTTCCTAGCAACATACGATTTCCTTCCTAACAACATATGAGATTAGACATCAATGAGAAAAAGAGGAATGGTGGAAAACCGCACAAAGGACATGAAAGGCAATTCTCAGGAAAAATAAACAAACAAGCAATAAATATCTATATATTGACATCTCTCTATGTACGTATGTGCTGTGCTTAGTCACCTAGTCCTGTTTGCGACCCCATAGGCTGTAGCCCGCCAGGCTCCTCTGTCCATGGGGATTCTCCAGGCTAGAATACTGCAGTGGGTTGCCATGCCCTCCTCCAGGGGATCTTCCTAACCCAGGGATTGAACCCAGGTCTCCCGAATTTCGGGCAGATCTTTACTGGTTGAGCCACCAAAGAAGGCCAAGACTACTGGAGTGGGTGGCCTATCCCTTCTCCAGGGGATCATCCTAACACAGGAATTGAACTGGGGCAGATAGACACATAGAAAGATAGGGAGAAGGCAGTGTCAACCCACTCCAGGGTTCTTGCCTGGAGAATCCCAGGGACGGGGGAGCCTGGTGGGCTGCGGTCTGTGGGGTTGCACAGAGTCGGACACGACTGAAGCGACTTAGCAGCAGCACATAGAAAGATAGAGCAAATTCACTAACAATTAGAGAAATGCAAATTAAAAACAACCATGGAGTATAATTTTTCATTTAACAGTTTAACAAATTAAAAAAAAATGATGCTATCTAATACTGGCAAAGGGCTTCCCTAGTGTTTCAGACAGTGAAGAATCTGCCTGCAACGCAGGAGACCCCGGTTCAATCCCTGGGTCGGGAAGATTCCCCGGAGAAGGAAATGGCAACCCACTCCAGTATTCTTGCCTGGAGCAGTAACTAACATAACAACAACAATGTTGGCAAAAGGGTAGAGAAAGGGTAGAAAAATACTTTCAAAAACTCTCAGTGAAATTGGAAGCTAGTACATCCCTTTGGAGGGCAACTTGGTAGTATCTCACAAAATTTAAAATATGTTATTGATCCTAAAAATGTATAGATTTGCAATGTATACAGAATTTATAAGTCAAAGGAGGTATGCATACACTCACACACATATGTGGGCACTACTCTAAGCAGTTATATCTATGTATCTCTATCTATCTATCTATTTAATCTAACTGTCTATGTACTTGTCTATATACCCATCTATCTATGTATCTATTGAAAGAAGGAAAAGAGACAGAAGAGGGAGAGAGAAAGAGAGAGAATTTAATCATTGTGTAGAACATCAAAGTACTAAGTATTACAAAAGTGTCCAAGTAGAGGTAGTTAAAAAAGCTACCACATATTTATGCAATAAACAATGCAGAACACCATGCAACTATGGAGAGATATCTAAAGCATATTGTTATACTGTTAAATAATAAGTTGTTAAACCATAATGTAATGATTCCATTTATGTATATGTAAACATAGAATATTCTGGAAGGAATTGCCAGATACCTTTAGCAGTAGGAGAAGCTTTTTTTCTTTCCTAGTCCCCTGTACTATCTGAGTTTTGTTTTGTTTTGTTTTTCACCATGAGTGTGTATTTTAGATATTCAAATTTATTTAAATCTATTATAACCAATAAACATTTTTGTAGGAGAATGTTAAATAATCATACCCATGATATGCCACTATGAAAAGTTCAACTCTAAAACAGTTTATGTGATGCAGACTCATTTTTAAAACATTCACAGAAAAAAGACTGGAAAGCTGATTGAAGTCTCACATTTTTCTGTGTGCTTCCTACTTTCCTCTGTTTTCCAAAATTTCTACACTGAGCTTGTGATTTTTCTGAGATTAGAACTTTTTTTTAAAGAAGCCTGCAATACATGTTATTTTTCTCCCCCAAAGTATGTGTACACCCAACTGCTAGGACATAGCACATAGCTCTAGCGTAGTAATGTACAAAAATCATTTGGCCGTGAGTACAATATTTTGCCTCATCCATGGTGAGGCGGCAAAGTAGATCAGCTGGCATGGTGACCGTGTCGGCCCTTTGTTAAAAACAGCATTTCCTCCCCACATGGCTCCAGAAGCACTTCATTTTTGGATCCACTCAACATGAAAAACATTTCTGCTGCAGAAAATCATTGTCATCTCAAGTTTCAAGAGAAGATAGTTTCTTCTCATGGGGTAGAGTGCTGATCTATCCACCCGAACCCTTCTTTCAACGATTCATAGGGTGCTGACTTATGTCTTGGGCATCGTTTTAGAAGTTTGAGTCCCAGGGATAAAGGAGATATTCAAGGTCCCTGCTCTTAAGAAAATGACATATAGCTGGTAAACTGATGAACAAGATGGTTACAGAGAGTAAAAATGCCAGGATGGTGGGGGAGAAAAACTAAATCAGCCTGTAAGGGTGGCTAATTTTGGATTTTGTGGTCACCCATGTAGAAGAGTACATTTGTTTTGGAGTAAGTTCTCATTTTTGTCTCAGGTTCAAAGGATTTGTTAACAAAATAAGCCACTCATTCTAAACAAACAAATAATACCAGTATTTATTAGAGAATTATCTAGCTTACTTTCAATATACTAACATTAAAAGAGAAATAGAAACAGCAGAGGATACATCACTAAATTGGCTTTTTTGACAAACATCCAGACTTAGCACTGCGAAGTCCTGTGACATGGCACATCTGGAGTCCCATTTGGGAAAAGCTCCCAGGCAGCACGTCCGCTCCATGGGTGAGACTTCAAAAACTGCAGCTTGAGTTCCTGCTTATAATCCCAGAATGCAAACTGATATCATCATCAATCCGTGAGCAAGTTGCAGCTCTGGCTTCATGTTAATGCTGTTTGTTCTGTCATGTAAAACTTGGAATGTTGTTACGCCCAGGGCTAGGTTGGCTTGACCCCCTCCCAGGGGTTCAACTATCTCATGATCCGTCCCCTATCTCATCTATGGTGCCGCATAGTACGTAGTCACTCACAGCCAGGGCAGTGTACAGGCAGGTTAGAAGTAAGGTCAGAGGCCTGCTCTGCTTCATCTCTGAAGCCTAAACAAGACTAATTGGAACCAAGAAATAAACTATAAGATAGAGCTAGCCATCTGCAAAGCTGCTGACAGAGCCAAGCCAGAGGGAATGACAAGTACAAAGGCCCTGGTAGAAGTGTTAGTTGCTCAGTCATGTTCAACTTTGTGATCCTTGTGATCTTTATGATCCCATGGACTGTACCCCACTAGGCTCCTCTGTCCATGGGATTCTCGGTAAGAATACTGGAGTGGGCTGCCATTTCCTTCTCTAGCAGATCTTCCTGACCCAGGGATCGAACCCAGATCTTCTGCATTGCAGGCAGATTCTTTACCATCTGAGCTACAGGGAAGCTTCCCGACAAAGGCCCTGGTGCAGGGACCAACCTGGCATATTTGAGAAAGGAAAAGGCCAGTGTGGTCTTCAAGAGGTAAGTCAGTGAGGAGTATAGGAGCAGGTGAGGTGGAGAAGGTAGACAGAGTTCAAGCAGAATCTTGAAATTTATTGATGAAGAGTTTGGATTTTAGAATTAAAAATGTAAAAACCAACAACAGTACAATAGCTTCATGTATGTATTATGTACCTGCTATGTTGCAGATACTGTTTTAAGCATTTTATAGGTATTATTTCATGTAATCATTACAATAACCCTGTGAGGTATCAATTATGATGAGCCTCATTTTTTCCCCAGAAGAAAAGAGAGTCACAGAGAGCTTAAATAACTGACTTCAGGTTACACAGGTAATAAGTAGCTGAGCTGAGATTTGAACTCTGGATGGACTCCTACCTCTATAAACTACCCTGTGAACCAGCTGTATGAACCCTACATCTAATGTGACCAGTAAACAAAAAGCTTGTTCCAAACCAATCCAGTCTTTGTAACTGTGAGATTGTCACAATAATTCATCTGAACAGTAGGAAAAATTCGCTTGCCTAAGAAAATATCAAATACATTCTATGTGCCACGTGAAGCATGCATCGTGTTTTTTATACGTTTCTATCGTTTGGTCTCCTCAAAGCCAGCATCTCAAAAAAAATCTGATAAACTTATTTTGAACATAAGCTTATATAGTTGTGACTTCCTGCTTTAGAATTCCACATCATTGTGTCCCCATTCTCAGCCATCACTTAATAACGGTGACAAGGAGCAAAACAGCCGGGGGGCCAACACTTTTATACCAAGAGCAGAAGTAATAGAAATAATCTTTTCAAGTGATATAGCTTTTAACAGGTCTCCAAAGGCTTCCCTATCTGCTACTTAACTTGATCCTCCCAACAATCCCACAATGGGTGAAGCCCTTCTCTACTCTTTCCCAGTTGGATGTGCCCCTGCGACTTGCTTCGGGTAATGGATTGTGAGCAGAAATGACAGCACATGTTGGTGGGGCTTCAAAGACCCAGTTTGTGATTCCCCACATCTTTTTCTTTGGCCAAGACCACCAATGGCTTTCTAGATGCCGGCTGCTCCATCAGCCTGAATCCCTGGGTGACCATGATGAACGGAGCCCCTTGTCAACAGAAGATGGGCATTTAGTGTGTGCAAGAGATAAGCCTTTGCCATATTAAGCCATTGAGATTTTGAGTTTGTTGCCTTGGTGTAACCTAGCCCAGTGGTTCTTGAACTTGAGCAGGCAGCAGAATCAACGGAAGAGCTTATTAAATCACAAAATGCTGGCCCCTCCTTTAGGTTTGCTGATTCAGCACAGCTGGGGTGGAGCCTGATAATTTGCATTTCTAACAAGTTCCCAGGGGATGCTGCCGCTGCTGCTGCTGCTGCTGCTGCTGCTGCTGCTGCAGGCACCACACTTGGGGAATCATGACCTCGCTTCTCCTTACCAAATCAACATTATCCCAGAGAAACCAAAGCCCGGGCAAAGCTTGTTAATTCCCTCATGTACGTGGGGAATGTTTACTAAACCTACAAAGTGTAAAGTACTACCCTAGGTTCTGCATTATCAGTCACAAACAAAGCAGACACACTCCTTGCCCTCTCTTCTAAAAAACTAGTGATTTGCTCAAGGTTACACAGATAGTGGTGGAACTAGTTGTTGAATCTATGTCTTCTTACTCAAAATCCAGTACATAGTCCATGATGCAATACTGACAAACATGTCGTTTGCTCTTTATTACCTCTTTAATATTTTTTTTTTTAAGGAGGTAACCCTTAGAGGTAATTCTCAGACTCCTTTTTTGTGGATGGAAACTCCAAACTTTGCAAGTTTGGAGAAGGAAGCTTCAGTGGGGGCAAGGACTGTGAGGGGTCCTCAGCACCTCATGGAGACAGGAAAAAAAGGAAAACCTCCTCCATGGCAGCTGCAGAAAGAGAGCAGTGACTAAGGCAGTGCTGTAGGTACTGTGATGCACTGTCCAGATCCCCCTTCAAGGATGAAGGACTTACTCCCCCGGCTGCCGGTCATTTTACTGGCTGGCAGTCCTCAGCTTTCAGCCCACTATGGGGACTGCCTTTCCAAAAGATACCCACTTCACCCAAGGTCATACCCATCCCTGGGAATCCTACACCCAGTAATGGATGGGGACAGAAAAGCTCTGAAGGACATCCCAGCTCCAGAGTTCTTCATGGTGGGTGTCAGACTTTGGGATGACTGCATCATAGCTCAAGTTTCCCCAGTCTGGCTTTCTTTCCCTCCCTCTCCAAGGGTTAGGATCCCAAAAGTGAAAGTGTTAGTCACTCAATCATGTTGGACTCTGTGACACCATGGACTGTAGCCACCAGGCCCTTCTGTCCAAGGAATCCTCCAGGTAAGTAGGCAGCCTTTCCCTTCTCCAGGGGATCTTCCCAACCCGAGGATCAAACCCACACCTCCTGCATTACAGGCAGATTGTTTACCATCTGAGGCACCAGGAAAGTCCCAAGGCACTGTTTAATAAACACCCTTCAAGCTAATCTTCACCTGACTCTGCTTCCCAGTTATTCAACCTGCAACAGGGGATTTCATGGATGTCGGCTGTAGGGTGAGTAATCTGAACCTTCTCCTCCTCCCTTTCAAAAGCTTTGGTGGAATCAGCATTTCTCTCTCAGGCTTTAGTGAGACAGCATTTATAATGGGTTAAATGGTGTACCCCTGCCCCTTGAAATTCATGCCTACCTGGAACCTCAGAATGTGACCTTATTTGGAAATAGAGTCTTTGCAGATCTAACCAGTTAAGGATCTCAAGAGGGAATCATCCTGGACTTAGGCTGGACCCTAAATCCACAGACTGGCATCTTTATAGGGTGAGGAGAAGATACAGGGAGGCCCACACACAGAAGAAGGCCACATGAAGACAGAGACTGAGATTGGGGTGATGTGGCCACAAGCCAAGGAAAGTCTGGCACCACCAGAGGCTGCAAGAAGCAGGAAGAGTCCTCCCCTGGAGGCTTCAGAGAGAAGATGGCTCAGCAGACACCTCTATTTGGGACTTGCAGCCTCCAGGACTGTGACAGAATTAAATTCTATTGTTTAATCTCAGTGGTGGTACTTTGTTATGGCAGCTGTGAGATGAAAACATCTGCCATATCGATAAACAAGAAATGTCACAGTCATCAGCAATTTCTGGCCTCCACATGTGAATGAGGGCTCCCAACACTCTGATCCAGTGGACACTGTCATCCCCCACAGTGATTGCTAAGGGGCTGGGGGAATGCAAGAAGCAAGATGAGCAAGGAGACAGGATTGGCCCCAGAAAGCTGAGGTGAAGGGAGTGAATTCAGTGAGCCCAGAGGTTTGCATCTTTCCACATAGTATGTTCAATTCCTTAACTTGATAGCTGATCTTTGATGTTCAGGGTGCCTGTTCCCTTTATTGCAAACTTATATATAGCCTGACTTCCCCTCCTGCTTCCTTGGAGCAGTTTTCTCGGAGGTACTGAGACGCCTTCTCCCAGGCCTGGACTCCTAAACATTCCCACCAAATAAAATAACTCTCGACTTTCAGGTTGTGTCTATATTTTTTAGTCGACACAGCCTTAGGAAACTAACACAGTGTTCTATTTGGAAGAGTTTGATGAGGAAAATGAGAAAATGATAGCTGACCATCATATGAATGGAAATGAAATGACCAGTGCTGGGCATGGAGTAGGCATCCGATAAACACTTGTTGAACTAAACTGAACTGAATGCTAATAAAGGGGAAGAATGTGTTTCTTTGGATAACTTCTTGATTTATTTTCTTTAGACTCTGGACATGTGGGCATCTGCTAATTTGCATACTTACTCATGGCATTTTATTCTACCCACGAAACTGTGGAAGGATCAGTATTCATTTTTGGACAATTCTAATAACTCCCTAAAAGTCAGTCACTAATGAGGTCCTTGCACTGTGTCACTGTAATGCATGTCCTGCTCATTTAAACTAGATTTATAATTTTGAAATGCCTCTGGCCTTTTCTTTTTCTTATTTTTTTGGGGGGGACTGCTCCCTCAGAATTCTGGTTCTATTTTTAGGTGTCTAGGCTTCTCAAGTGGCACTAATGGTAAAGAACATGCCTGCCAGTGCAGGAGACATAAGAGATGCAGGTTCAATCCCTGGGTCAGGAAGATCCCCTGGAGAAGGGAATGGCAGCCCACTCCAGTATTCTTGCCTGGAGAATCCCATGGACAGAGGAACCTGGTGGGCTACAGTCCATGGGATTGCCAAGAGTCAGACACGACTGAAGTGACTTAGCACACACACACAGGCAGGTGGATAACATGTGATTTACAAAGGTTATTTAGGAGCTCTGCCAGCATCAAATGTAAGCACCCTTGATAATGCTTGTTTAAGCCATAGCTGAATCAATCACCTCCACATGTTTCAATTTTGCTTTATCTGGAAAATGGAGCTCACACTTCCTTTTCACATGTTAGCAGCAGTGAGAGAATAAGATGAATTATCTGCTTGGCTCCCACAAGCTCGGCTGTTCCTCTGGTCACTTTCGGAAGTACCAAATTATTTCTGAATCCTGCAGGTTGAGATGGCCAGGGTTGGAAAATAAATGATCTTCTGAGCTTAATATGGGTTTTAACAGCCCAGAATGAGCCCCAAGACACTTGCTCTGTTTGTTCTTGCCAAATTCTTCACACTTAGAGACCTAGACTATAGGAAAAACTTTCAAAGACTAAATTGCAAAGAAAATTTCCATTCAATTGCAAATTGCTTTTCTTGCTTACATAGGACACTCTAAAAGATGCTATTGGAGGATGCAGACATATGGTATCTATAACTGAAGGGGCTCAAGGAGGATCTATGAATACCCCTTAAAGTGCCAAGAGAGACTATAGAGCTTGCTTTGGGAGTTGGGTCCTCTTCAATGATACACAGCTTAAAGTTCCTCCATCTGTTACCCTCTAAAGAAGTAGCAGGTTATTCTTATAAGAGATAGTTGTTGGTGAGGATGCTTTTGATTGCAGCTAACTCCAGATGGCTTAAAAAACACTGAAAATTTATTATCTATTTGCTCACATAACTGAAGTCTATATGTAGTCTTCAGCTTCAGGTAAGGCTTGATCCAGTGGCTTACAGAATGTCACCAAGAATGTCATGTCTTTCTTTCTGCATCTCCTTTCTAACTCCTACAGTCATCATTTCCAATCTTCCCAGTAGTCCTATGGCTGTTCTGGATTCTGCTACTTTTAGTACATCTCATATCTTCATGCCACACCATTCAGGTAAGAGGAAAATAGATCTTACGTGAGTCTTGTTGTAGGGCTTGGCAACTGGAGGATGAGAGGTCACGTGGAGGAGCAGTCACTACCAAATATTGAGTGAGACCATCTTGAGTCTTCTATCCAGGCCAAGCCAACTTTCTAACTGAAGGTAGTCACGTGGATGAGCCCAGGTGAGACCAGCAGATCTGTCCAGGTAACTAACCCACAGAATAATTATGAGAAATTATAAATCACTGTGGTTTTAAACTTCTAAGGTTGCAGTTGTTTGTTTCATAGCAATAGAAAAACTGAAACACTCCCCCTCCCAGAGTTGGATAGGAAGGATCTGTCGAGAGGTGGGGGAGGGCTCCAGGAAGCCCTTTGTCTTCCTCAGTTGCATCCTGTATTTTCTGTCTCACCAAGCGCCTACAGTCAGGGAGAAGTAATTCTTCAAAATGCAAGCAGGAAGCTGTTTGGAAGCAAGAAATGTATACCCGGCAGTCAAAAAACAACAAACATCCACTCTATTTTCCTTTGTGTTTCTTATAAGCAGAGCTGAATAACTCAAAATACCTACTACATGTGTATTAGGTATGCCTCAAGCACATACTTTGGAATAAGTCCCATCAGGCTGGACTCATTTGAATTAAATAGACAGAGACTACAGCCTGTGCCATCTGCAATCCTTTATTTCTTCTCTTGGCCCAATTTGAGAACAAATGCATATACACCGAACCACAGGAGAACTACTGATTTAGAACAAATTAAATAAAGCAGCGAGTAGGATGTCAATGCTGAGAGCTCCAAGACAGGACCCACACACCTTCTCCGAGTAAGGAAGACAGGATTGACCATGTACTCGACCACTAAATACCTCTAGGTCAGAAGCACGATTGGAACAAATTCATTAAGTAAACCCTAATATATGATTCTTACCCAGAGAGATATTGCCTCCCAGGGGACTCTTGGCAATGTCTGGAGACAACTTTAGCAATCACAACAAGCGGGTGGAGACCAGGGCTGCTGTTCAACATCCCACGATGCATAGGACACCCTCCCTCCAACCCAACAAAGAATCACCTGGCCTAAAATATCAACAGTGCTGAGGTTCTGTTTTTGATGTGTTTTTTTTTGGCTGGATCACATGGCTTGCGGCATCTGTTTTTGGATTAGGGATCAAACCCAGGCAGTGAAAGCATGGAGTCCTAATCACTGGCCTGCCAGGAAATTCCCAAAGGTGCTGAGGTTGAGAAACCCTGATTTAAGGAAAATAGAATTACTAGATAGTCCATGAGTTGTAAGCACCTCCCTGGGCCTGAAAATAGTCACAAGTATCAACAAAGCCCTGTTATTTAACATAGAACTGTCTGACATCTTATGATGCTCTAAAGCCTTACTTCTCACCAGCAAACTCACTCCTAGGCATTTACTCAAGAGAAATGAAAACATACTTTCACAAAGAGACTTGCACATGAATGTTTAGAGCAGCATTATTCATAATAGCCAAAACGTGAAAGCAACCCCCAAACTGGTGAATGGATAAACAAAATATGGTCTGCTCATACTACTGAGCAATACAAAGAAATGGAGTGATGACACCTGCTGCAACCTGGGTGAACCCCCAAACCATTATATTCTCTGAAAGAAGCCAGACACAAAAGACCATGTACTGCAACATTTCATTTATAGGAAATACCCAGAAAAGGCAAATTATAAAACCAGAAAGTAGATCAGTTGCCTGGGGCCGGGGGTAGGAACAGGGATTAACTGTAAAAGGGGTGATATTGTTGGGGTGATGAAAACATTCCTAAACTGGGTTATAAGAATGGTGGCACAGAATGATAAACTTACCAAAAAGTATTGAACCATACACTCAGAACAGGTGAATTTTCTGATCTGTAATCATACCTCAATAAAACCTGGCTATTCACAATGTGTCCGTGAACCAGCAGCATCAGCATTACTTGGCATCAGCTCCTTAGAAAAGCAAAGTCTTAGGTCTCAGACCAGACCTGCTGATTCAGAGTCTACATTTTTAAGACCCCTACATGACTGATACACATATTGAAGTTTAAGAAGTACTGCTTTTAAACTGGGACTTGGCCAAAATGTACAGAACCCAAACCTATCCAAGTATAACTTTGGGCCAAAAAAATAAATTTATAAAAAAAAAAGGCTCCAGTCCACATGAAATGGAGCAGGACCCTACGGTCCTTGCCCACCCCCACCCCCCAACACACATGTCTCCTGCCTGCCTTTTGTCTGTGGAAAACTTTAGCCGAAGAATAAGTTTAATCAGAGCAGCGAGAAAATGCAGAAACAAAGAAAAGCAGTCAAAGGAGACCAAATAATAAGTGTAGTTATTAAGCAAAGTCTAGGACCTTTAGTTCCTTTTCAAGTGCTCTAGGTCATATTCTGAGCCATAACCTGTGTGGGCATGGTCAGTTGCGAAGTCGTGTTCAACTCTTTGTGACCCCATGGACTGTAGCCCGCCAGGCTCCTCTGTTCATGGGATTTCCCAGGCAAGAACACTGGAGTAGCCATTTCCTTCTCCAGGGGATCTTTCTGACCCAGGATCGAAACTGCGTCTCCTGAATAGGTAGACAGATTCTTCACCACTGAGCCACTTGAGAAGCCCCCATATCCTGTAAGCTGCCTTATAGATACCAAAACCCCTTAACCTAATATAGAAGTTACCCAGAAGTTACATGATACCCAGACTGTAGCCATGACATAAGCTACCTCAATTCTGAGAAATGGCCTCAAGGAAATGGGAGCAAACTGACATTGGAACTAAGATGAACTGTAACTAAAACAATCAAAATGATAGTGGTCAGACCACCAATGACCAATTTCAAGTTGACTCTCAGAGCTCACTGTACTGTATCTATATGTCACCTTCTCCTTCAGTCTGTAAAATCTCTTGCCACCAATTGTCAGTGGAGGCGGGGAGTCAGACCTTGTACAGGCAGTCATCTTCCCTCTTCCCTCCCCCTCCCTCCCATCCACCCTCCTCCCTGGTTGCCAGCACTCAAAATAAAGCACATTTTCCTTTCCAACCTTGCCTCTTTATTGACTTTTGAGCAGCGAGCAGCCAGATCCCCCTTTCAGCTACACATATACTGACAGGATGTTGCAGTATTGCTTGCCAGTCCCAGCAATATGTAGAAAGACAGCATCTCTGATGACATTTAAGCTTAAAGAAGATTGGCCATTGGGTTTATACTTGGAAAATAACAGCTACTAATGCATATTTGTTGTTGTTGTTGTTTAGTCTTGAAGTCATGTCTGACTCTTTTGCTACTCTATGGACTCTAGCCTGCCAGGCTCCTCTGTCCATGGAATTTTCCAGGCAGGAATACTGGAGTGGATTGCGGTTCCTTTCTCCAGGTGATCTTCCTGATCCAGGGATCAAATCCACATCTCCTACATCTGTGTCTCTTGCATTGGCAGGCAGGTTCTTTACCACTGAGCTACCAGGGAAGCCCTACTAATGCATATCAGTTCAGTTCAGTTCAGTCGCTCAGTCATGTCTCACTCTTTGCGACCCCATGGACTGCAGCACGCCAGGCTTCCCTGTGTATCACAAATTCCCAGAGTTTACTCAAACTCATGTCCATTGAGTCAGTGATGTCATCCAACCATCTCATACTCTGTTATCCCCTTCTCCTCCTGCGTTCAATCTTTCCCAGCATCAGGGTCTTTTCAAATGAGTCAGCTCTTCGCATCAGGTGGCCAAAGTATTGGAGCTTCAGCTTCAGCATCAGTCCTTCCAATGAATATTCAGGACTGATTTTCTTTAGGATGGACTGGTTGGATCTCCTTGCAGTCCAAGGGACTCTCAAGAGTCTTCTCCAACACCACAGTTCAAAAGCATCAATTCTTTAGCTTTCTTTATCGTCCAACTCTCACATCCATACATGACCACTGGAAAAACCATAGCTTTGACCAGACAGACCTTTGTTGGCAAAGTAATGTCTCTGCTTTTTAATATGCTGTCTAGGCTGGTCATTAGCTTTTCTTCCAAGGACCAAGCGTTTTTTAATTTCATGGCTGCAGTCACCATCTGCAGTGATTTTGGAGCCCCCACCCCAAAATAAAACCTGTCACTGTTTCCACTGTTTCCCCATCTGTTTGCCATGAAGTGATGGGACCAGATACCATGATCTTCATTTTCTGAATGTTGAGTTTTAAGCCAATTTTTTC
>NW_011494732.1:8755185-8755795 GCF_000754665.1 Bison bison bison
TCAGCTGTGAAGCCGTCTGGACCTGGGCTTTTGTTTGCTGGAAGATTTTTGATTCCAGTTTCAATTTCCATGCTTGTGATGGGTCTGTTAAGGTTTTCTATTTCTTCCTGGTCGAGTTTTGGAAAGTTGTACTTTTCAGAGTCTACATTTTTAAGACCCCTACATGACTGATACACATATTGAAGTTTAAGAAGTACTGCTTTTAAACTGGGACTTGGCCAAAATGTACAGAACCCAAACCTATCCAAGTATAACTTTGGGCCAAAAAAATAAATTTATAAAAAAAAAAGGCTCCAGTCCACATGAAATGGAGCAGGACCCTACGGTCCTTGCCCACCCCCACCCCCCAACACACATGTCTCCTGCCTGCCTTTTGTCTGTGGAAAACTTTAGCCGAAGAATAAGTTTAATCAGAGCAGCGAGAAAATGCAGAAACAAAGAAAAGCAGTCAAAGGAGACCAAATAATAAGTGTAGTTATTAAGCAAAGTCTAGGACCTTTAGTTCCTTTTCAAGTGCTCTAGGTCATATTCTGAGCCATAACCTGTGTGGGCATGGTCAGTTGCGAAGTCGTGTTCAACTCTTTGTGACCCCATGGACTGTAGCCCGCCA
>NW_011494732.1:8756294-8756510 GCF_000754665.1 Bison bison bison
TCTGAATGTTGAGTTTTAAGCCAATTTTTTCACTCTCCTCTTTCACTTTCATCAAGAGGCTCTTTAGTTCTTCTTTGCTTTCTGCCATAAGGGTGGTGTCATCTGCATATCTGAGGTTATTGATATTTCTCCTGGCAATCTTGATTCCAGCTTGTGCTTCACTAATTCATATAGAACATTTTTAATGTACCAGGCACTATGCTGTGTTTGCCTAGC
>NW_011494732.1:8757046-8758784 GCF_000754665.1 Bison bison bison
ACTGTTTCCCCATCTGTTTGCCATGAAGTGATGGGACCAGATACCATGATCTTCATTTTCTGAATGTTGAGTTTTAAGCCAATTTTTTCACTCTCCTCTTTCACTTTCATCAAGAGGCTCTTTAGTTCTTCTTTGCTTTCTGCCATAAGGGTGGTGTCATCTGCATATCTGAGGTTATTGATATTTCTCCTGGCAATCTTGATTCCAGCTTGTGTTTCTTCCAGTCCAGTGTTTCTCATGATGTACTCTGCATATAAGTTAAATAAGCAGGGTGACAATATACAGCTTTGATGTACTCCTTTTCCTATTTAGAACCAGTCTGTTGTTCCATGTCCAGTTCTAACTGTTGCTTCCTGACCTGCATATAGGTTTCTCAAGAGGCAGGTCAGGTGGTCTGGTATTCCCATCTAGGTACTCTATATGAGCTCCATTTTATAGATGATGAAACTGAGGCGCTGGGAGATGAATTGATTTGTTCAGAGCCACGCAGCTTGTAAAATCCCACCATTACACAAGCCTGGGCAAATGCAGGGGAAATCATTCATGTGGACTGCAGCGCTGGAATTTTCCTCCAGGTGGCGCAATTCACATTGCATTCTACATGCACATGCTGTCCAAGCTTGTGCTTTTTTACTCATTATTCTGTGCTGACTCCACATGCCCCTTCTGGATGCACTAATTAGGCCAATTTGAGAGAAAGAGAATACAGAATAATGACTTAGCCCTTGGAAGTGATTTGACTTAGCAAAATAGCGTGACAATAGCCATCAGGGCTGCGCTGAGGAGCTGTAGTCTTGGGAGTCATCCGCAGCCGGGAGCTCAGGCAGGGGGTGGGGCCCAGGCAGCAAGCGTGAGATGGAATCCCGCAGCTGCAGCAGGGGACCCAGGCAAGGCTGTGTGTCAGTCTAGGCTGGCTTGCAGGGACTAGGAAGGCAGGAACTTTAGAAGGCAAAAAAGAAGGGAAGTGGTGAAGCCTGGGTGGCTGACTGGAAGCTAGAAAATGCACTGATGGAGCCAGACAGCATCAAGTCTGCGTACTTTTGCAGCAAACTTGGGCATCTCTCTCCCAGACTGGTTTGATGGGTGCCAGCCCCAGGAGTATCCACTAATGGGAGCAGCTAAGAGGGTGATCTTGTGAGATACCACTGACATAAAGCTTCACCTTCAGCATTAGACCTTCCAATGAGCATTCAGGGTTGAATTCCTAGGCCTTGACAATAATAGGAATCCATATTTGCACTTCATTGGAGAACATGCCAGAGACTCAAATGCTTTCCTTCCAGGTTTCTCATCCACAGGATCACCATGATCTCAGAAACTTGAATCACAGGGCCATTCTGCACAGATGTCTTCTCTTTATATAGCTGTTTGAGAGGCTTATTAGCGTGTTTGAAGTTCTGCCAGAGGTTTGTAATAAAAACACAATGCAAGCACACAAATTTTGGGGAGATTCTTTTCTATAACAAAACATTCTTCTAAATAGACCCAGTGGTTTAAGATTCTATTCCAGGACTCGATTCCCTTAAACAAGTGCAAAGGTCTCTATGCCATGTTCTGCTGAGTCAGGTAAGAAAATAACTTTCAACTCCATGTCCTTCAGTTCACTTCAGTCGCTCAGTCGTGTCCAACTGTTTGCGACCCCATGAACCGCAGCACGCCAGGCTTCCCTGTCCATCACCAACTCCTGGAGTTTACCCAAACTCATGTCCATTGAGTCGGTAATGCCATCCAACCATCT
>NW_011494732.1:8758884-8769082 GCF_000754665.1 Bison bison bison
GCACTCAGACTCACGTCCATTGAGTCAGTGATGCCATCCAGCCATCTCATCCTCTGTCGTCCCCTTCTCCTCCTGCCCTCAATCTTTCCCAGCATCAGGGTTTTTTCAAATGAGTCAGGTCTTCACATCAGGTGGCCAAAGTATTGGTGTTTCAAGCTACCACGTCCTTAAGTGTAGGTAACTTTAAAAAAAGTATTTTTACTGATAACTCGAATAATGCATGCTAATTATTAAAAATCATCAAACATGGTCATGTTTGAAAATATATAACCTAGATGTGGCAAGGCTCCTGACAGTAACCATAAGCTCTCACACTCGGTCCACTTTGAGGTTGCATTCCTGGCTTAAATGCAGTGCTAGAAAATCAGTTCCAATCTGCTGTACATGATGAAGCAATAAGTTTTACTGAGGATTTTTTGGAGAAGGTGTGGAAAAAGGATGATATTGCATACCACGTAGCAAACGTCACAGCAATTGCCTTTAAACATCTTCATTCCACCAGAATTTCTTCTCTAAATATCAGCCTCCTCTCCCGGCTCCGCCTCCTCTTTCCCTTTCTGTGTCTTGGTTCCTTATCACAGCACAAATTCCTCTCAATGGTCTGGAATAACTCAGTTCTGGCTCTCAACTTGTCTATCCCACTCAAAAAGAGAAAAGCTCAGTAGTTGGTTGATGGTATTCCAAACCCTTTAAAAAAGAAATCAGCTCACTCTCCAATTATTTGTCAAGAATGGCTGGGAATGGGCACTGGAGTTGGGTTTTTCTCGCTTGAAAAACCCAATAGTGTGTGTTTCTTTCCAGTTTCCCAGTCCATGAAATCATGGTGGTAGCTGTGGTTGTAGCACTTACCCAACAGAAATTTGCTAATACTATAAATCACACCTAACCCTCCCAGCCAAGCTCCTTCGTAGGCTAGTGGAAGGCAGTGCCATGGGTTTGGGTTGGGGTGGAAGATAATTTTTGATGTCAAGAAAATAAGAGGAACTTCACTGGTGGTCCAGTGCTTAAGACTACCCCTTCCAATGCAGGGGGTTTGGGTTCAATCCCTGGTTGGGGAGCTAAGATTCCACAGGACGTGTGGCCAAAAAACCAAAACATGAAACAGAAGCAATATTGTAACAAACACTGTAAAAGACTTTAAAAATGGCCCACATAACATAAATCTTTAAATAAAACAGGTTTCTCCATATTGTTGCATATATAATATATATTGTTGGAGCCTCCCTGGTGGCTCAGACAGTAAAGAATCTGCCTGCAATGAGTGAGACCCGGGTTCAATTCCTGGGTTGGGAAGATCCCCTGGAGAAGGGAATGGCTACCCACTCCAGTATTCTTGCCTAGAGAATTCCATGGACAAAGGAGCCTGGCAGGCTGTAGTCACAAAGAGCTGGACACAACTGAGTGACTAACACACACACACACGTATAATATATATTGTTTAAGAGAAAAACCACTGGCCCCAAATGGCATTACTTGTGCTAAAGTCCATGATACCAGACCTAGATTTAATACCTAATTGAGTTGCAGTTTTGACCCTCACCAGAAATGCAGTCTCTTTGTCCTGTCCTGCAACTTTCTTCTGCTGCTGCTGTTTAATCGCCAAGTCGTCTCTGACCCTTTCTGACCCCATGGACTGTAGCCCCCCAGGTTCCTCTATTCATGGGATTCTCCAGGCAAGAACGCTGGAGTGGGTTGCCATTTCCTCCTTCAGGGGATCTTCCTGACCCAGGGATCCAACCCGGGTCTTCTGCTTAGCAGGCAGATTCTTTACCACTGAGCCACCTGGGAAGTGCTTTGTGGGATCTTATTTCCTGGGCCAGGGATTGAACCTGAGCCCACACTACTGGAAGTGCTGAGTTCTAACCATTGGACTGCCAGGGAGTTCCTAGAAATGCAATCTTTTTAAATTTTTAAAAAATAAGTGTATTTATTTATTTTTGGCCGCGCTGGGTCTTCATTGCTGCTTGGGTTTTTCTCTAATTGCGGCAAGTGGGGGCCATCCTCCAGCTGCCGTGCTCGGGCTTCTCCCTGTGGTGGCTTCTCTCGTTGCAGAGCACAGGCTCTAGGGTGCGACACCTTCACAAATTGTGGCCTGTGGGCTCAATAGTTGTGGCTCGAGGGCTCTAGAGCACACGCTCAGTAGATGTGGTGCACAGGCTTAGTTCCCCAAGGCGTGTGGGATCTTCCAGGACCATGGGTTGAACCTGTGTCTCCTGTATTGGCAGGCGGATTTTACCACAGAGCCACCAGGGAAGCCCTAGAAGTGCAACCTTAATTAAACAGTTCGGGATTTTCTAATTAGCAGCAATGAGGTAATCTGTTATGAGGATCCTCTCCATTTCCCCCACGCCCCCCACCACAGAGGATGAGAAGGTAACCCACATGATGTCCTGACCAAAAAGATATCCTAGCTTGAAAATACAGTGATCCTTAATTTTTTCCTGCTAATCGCTCCCTTCCCCCTCCTTTTTCCTTCTAAAATCCTCCCATTTTGTACAGTCTCTAGGAGTGCCCTTCTAGGTGCCAGATGCCATGCTGCCTGATTTCCTGAGTTGCTGAAACCAGCTAATTAGATCTTCACATTTATTTGGTTGAATTTTTTTCTAACAATATAGAAAGTATAACTGTTATTTCTTTCCCCTCTCTATCATGCATTCTCCCCAAGATAAATGTATAGCTCAGCCTGTTGCTCTGTGATGACCTAGATGGGTAGGATGGGGATTGGGGTGGGAGGGAGGTCCAAGACGGAGGGGCTATATGTGTACATATGGCTGATTCACTTTGTTGTACAGCAGAAACTAACACAACATTGTAAAGCAATTACGCTACAATAAATTAAAAAAATATTTTCTCTCAAAAAAAGTTTTATATATACTTTATTTTTTCCAAGCATCTCAGATATTCTTATTATATTTGTATGGGATTATGCTGTACATCCTGTTTTTAATCTTACTTTGTTTTTAATCTAACAAGATAACTTGGACATTTTTCTTCGTGCACACAAAATCAAATTTTTAAAACGGATGTGTAGTATTCAGTTGTGTGGCTTTACCATAATAACTTAGTCGTGTCCCAATTAATGATGATTTGTCTTTTTCAGTTATTATTATTTTTATTATTTTCTGATAGGTAAAGTTTTTTCTTTTTTTTCCTGTAAATTCCTAGAGGAAGAATTACTGGGACAAAGGGTAAAACATTTTTCATTTTTATAGATATTGCCAAATTGCCCTCCAAAAAGGTTTGTGCTGATTTAGGCTTCTACTAACAATGTCTGATAGAATTTTTTAAAAAATGACTTTCCAGATAAAGTTGAATGCTCTGATTGTTGTTGGCAGCCACAGCTGGGACTCAACAGTGACAACTTGATTGATTTCTTCTTGAGCCTTTTGTTTTTTCTCTGCCGGATTCCTTTATTCATGTCATTACCTACAACGGAAATGCTTTCCCCACATAAATACCTCCCACCTCTTCTTTCAGATTTATTGCAAATCCCCTCTCTAATTCAGTAGCTCTCAACTGGGGACATTTGGCCATATCCAGAGATATTTTCATTCGTCACAACTGGAGGTAAATGGTGCTACTGGCACCCAGTGGGTAAGCATCCTATAACGCACAAGACAGATCCTCACAATGAAGAATTATCCAGGGACTTCTCTGGTGGTCCAGTGGCTAAGGCTGCACTCCCAATGCAAGGGGCCTGGGTTTGATCCCTGGCTAGGGAACTAGACTCCACATGCCATAACTAGAGACCTGGCATTCTGCAACTGAAGATCCTGAGTGCTAGTGCAGCTGAATAAATAAATGGTAACAACAACAGACAATCTAGCCCCATAGGTCAAAATGTCAAGCTTGAGAAACCCTGCTATTGTCAAGTTGTCTTCTAGGGAGGAACTTCTGAAATCCTTATGCCTACTGTCCATGCTTCTAGTGTCGGCACAATACAGATTGCTTGATTTTATTAATTACCCTCTGTTGAGATTCATTTGATGGGAAATGACAGAAATTTCAACTTGAATTAGTTTCAATACTAAAGGAAACTTATACACTCACAAAACTGAAATGTCCTGAGGTAATGCTCATTTTAAGCGATGCTTCCACTGGTGACTCAAATGATATCACCAAGGTCCCAGTTAATTTCCAATTCACTTCCCTGCTGCTGCTGCTGCTGCTAAGTCGCTTCAGTCGTTTCCGACTCTGTGCGACCCCATAAACGGCAACCCACCAGGCTCCCCCGTCTCTGGGATTCTCCAGGCAAGAACACTGGAGTAGGTTGCCATTTCCTCCTCCAGTGCATGAAAGTGAAAAGTGAAAGTGAAGTCGCTCAGTCGTGTCTGACTCTTAGCGACCTCATGGACTGCAGCCTACCAGGCTCATCTGTCCGTGGGATTTTCCAGGCAAGAGTACTGGAGTGGGGTGCCATTGCCTTCTCCGATTCACTTCCCTAGGTGCAGTCAATTTTAGCACAAGCTCCCCTTCCCACACATAGTTGTGAAGTCAAGACAGGTACAGATCCAGTTTAACATCCTTATATTGTCCTGTCCAGGACTGCACTGTCCAAGACAGTAGCCACCAGGCCCTTGTGGCTCTTGAGAATGGTGCCTAGTCTGAATCAACACACTCTGTAAGTATAAACGCACAGTTTTAAAGACCTAGAATGAAAAAAAGTAAAATAACCATTTTAATCTTGAAATGAGAACATTTATGATATTCTGAGTTAAATGGAACTATGTCATTAAAACTAATTTCATTTTTTTCTTTTAAAAATTTGGCTACTAGGCTTCCCTGGTGGCTCAGATGATAAGCAATCTGCCTGCAATGCAGGAGACGTGGGTTTGATCCTTGGGTTGGGAAGATTCCCTGGAGAAGGGAATGGCAACACACTCCAGTAGTCTTGCTGGGAGAATTCTATGGACAGAGGAGCCTGGTGGGCTACAGTCCATGGGGTAGCAAACGGTCAAACATGACTGAGTGAATAACATACCCAGGGGAGTCCCTTGGTGGTCTAGTGATTAGAATTCTGGACTTTCACTGTCATGGCCTGGGTTCAATCCCTGGTCTGGGAACTGAGAGATCCTGTAAGCTGTGTGGTTAGGACAAAAGTAAAAAATAAATAAGAATAAATTTTAGGGACTTCTCTGGTGGTCCAGTGGCTAAGACTCCAGAGTTCAATCCTTGGTTGGGGAACTAAGATCCCACATGCTGCACAACATGGCCAAAAAATAAAATAAAAACAAATTTTAAAAAAGAAAATTAAAAAACAAAATATATAGCTACTAGAACATTAAGAATTATTTGTCCTTGAAGTACATTTAAAATGGGGCCTTACCTGGCGGTATCAGGGCTGTTCTGTTAATAGATAAATGGAATTTAGGTTCACATCTTACTTAGGTAAAGTGTGCAAAACCCGATGCAGCATGTGATGGGCAGTCAGTAAACATCTGAGTCCTCCTACTTCTCATTAAGTTTGGGAGTTTATCATCTCGTCTGCCTTTCTGACCTTGTTGAATCAACCTGTGGACCAGAGTGTTTGTTTATTTCACTGCAGAAGAGAATTTTGAGAAAATTGGTCTATCATGCAGATATACAAAATTTTCTTTCTTGTAACATAAAAATGGAGTTTTATTATTGCTTGTGCCTCAACTGTTCAAGTGATATTAAAGGGCTTGGAGAAAAAAAAAATCATATGTAAAAACTTACCTTATGTTCCTTTTGACTAGCACTGGTACAAGGGAAGAGATTCCTGGAAGTTCCCTAAAGATGGGGCCTTTTCTATCCCAGAGATCACAGGAAACCTCTCCTTATGTCTCATTGGCTTTGGTTGGGTTGCCCCTACCAGTCACTGTAGCGCAAAGGTATGGATAAACCTTTGACTGATTGACTGATGCCATATACAGACCCACCTCTGGAGGAAGGCTTAGATCACTTTTGTCTATAGCATCTGTTTGAGAGGATGTGTGAGAGAGTGGTGGGGTTCACAAAGGATGCTTGCAATTCTATTTGCATAGATGCTGACTCTCAACTCCTAGCTATACTCTGAGTTGGAGACAATTTATACATTTTTTGCTGTTGATTACACAAACACTGCATGCTCATTATTTTAAAATTCAAACACAGTGGACAGGAGTGGTGCACTAAAACCCTTTTCTTACACTCTTTGGGTAAGACTGCAGAACAGTGGTCATCTGGGTTGTGAACGTCTTGAGGTCATGCCTCCTACTCTTCTCATCATCTTTCGTGGCTAACACTCTGCTTTTCCTGGCACTGAGCAACTGTGCCGATGACAGGGGTGGTGGTGGAGACCTCCATACACACACGGTTACATTCTCAGAGACAGGCAAGTCCCCGCTGGGGGGCGGGGTGGGAATCCTGGCTGTGCCCTCCAGGAGAGTAGCCGTGTGGTCTCTCAGTATTTGGAGGGGAGCTAGACAAGAGAAGGACAAAGAAGTAGAGGTAAGGAGATGAGAGAATCGCCCGAGATTGCCCTTACTTGTGTGGTGGATGCTGTTCTTGAAGGAGTTATGGCAGAGGGCGGTCCATTTGTCAGTCACGGGGGATGGAGTAATCCCCATTTAATCCAAGTCATCCTCACTTAAATTAAGGTGGTATAGGCAGCCAGACTGGACAATGTGGAAGGCAGACTCTAAGGCCACTCCCAACACCTAGGCTTCCTGGTGCTCTTGTCCCTGTGTGACCCCCTCTTTGAGTGTGGATGAGACCTGGGACTTGAATATGGCAAAAGTGATGGGCTGGTGGTACAGTGGAATAAGAATCTGCCTGCCAACACAGGGGACACGGGTTCCATCACTTGTTCTGGAAGATTCCACATGCCATGGAGCTGCTAAGCCCATGAGCCACAACTATTGAAGTCCCAGTGCTCTAGGACCCATGAGCCACAACCACTGAGCCTGAGTGTTGCAACTACTGAAGCCCATGTGCCCTAGAGCCTGTGCCCCACAATGGGAGAAGCCACCTCAATGAGAAGCCCCTGCATTGCAGCTAGAGTTGCCCCTGTTCTTCGCAACTGAAGAAAGCTGGTGCTCAGCAACAAAGACCCAGTGCAACCAAAAACTTAACGAATTAATTAATAAAAAAGTGATGGGCTGTCACACCTGTGATTAAATTATGTTAGACTGTAATGTCTGTTTTGTAGCAAGACTCTCTTCTGTGCTAGCTTTGAGGAAATAAGCTTGGTGAGCTTCTCTATGAACAAGACCACATCACAGGAAACAGGGTGACCTTCACTGACAGCCAGCAGGAAGTTACAGCTATAGCTTTCAAGGAACCAAATCCTGTGAGCAACCACATGCAGTTAAATACAAACCCTTCCCCAGTCAAACCTTGATATGATACCACTGAATACGACTGAAACCTCGATTGCAGCTTTGCAGAGGTTCTGTCTCAGTGTGCCTGGACTCCTGACTTATAAACGGCGAGATGATAAACCTCTATGTTTGTGGTAATGCACTAGATAACTGATAGAGACGGGCCTGAGTGATATGGTCCATTTAGTTTGCAACAGGTGTAGAGAGCACCTTATAGGGTTGTTCTCATTTTCTTGACCAACAATGAATAAAGAGATACTCCAGTGGCTCAGAAAACAGAAAACTATCTCCACCAGTTACCATGGAGAGATAGGCCCCAATTTTTGTCATTGATTGGCTGCCACGAATATTTCCAATAGATCTCAGATCTTAATGATTTCTTAATCTTTGCAGAATCTTAGCTACACAGAATGAAAAACTGGCAGAGGATCTTAGGTGTATTGCCTTTTTGTTACTTGGCAAAGAAAAGTGAGCTAGAAATCATGCTCCTGAAGGCAGAAAGCCTTTCCCTCCCCCGCCAAATTTGGGTTTTTTGGACCCTGCTAATGGAGAGCGGCGAGAAAACTAGCTTGGAAGAGTGATCATCTTTAAACCACATCACTCCTTAATGAGAAATTTCATTTCTAAAAATAAACCTCCAAGCACACCAATTGAAAGAGAAATGTCTTAATGGTCATGGAAAATTTTTATGCCCAAAAAAACTAGTTATATTAAAACACTGTCATACTTTTGTCTACAGCCAACACAAAGGATCCTGATGCATCAACCCATCATTCTCCCTTCTCAAGTGCTTCATCCTAAATAACAGCCAACCTTGAAGTTTGCAAAACCAATTCATGCCTATTCTCGTCTCTCTTGCTTAGTGTGTGGTGGAATCTACCATCTGATGTTTGCACATTTCTCCTCTTAAAACCCTAGAATGTATTTTGGTTTACAGGTGGCTCTGTTTTTTATGCCATGAAATTATATATTCTTGGAGCCCTCTGTGATAAAGGGGGGATCCTAAAGGAATTTAAACCTCTTGTTGGCCTTTTGGTAATAGGACAACTCTGGAAAGGGCATCTGGAAAGCTGAGAATGAAAATAGCTTCATGGACCCCACAGTTCAAAGAGAAGAAAACAGCTGAGGTCCTCCTCTTCTGTAAAAAGGAATCAAACTCCTTTGCTATCTGCAGCCTGATGCTAGGCTGTATAGGGTGGAGATACGGCAAGGGGGTGAGACTGTTCCTTCTCTTCCCATGGGGGAAACTCTCTTAGTGATGGAGGGGACTACGGAGGAGCTGAAGGCATCTTGTTCCCAGAGTGACCAGGATGGTCAGTGAACTTGCTGATGAAGGACTCTCTGCATGCATCCATGCCTTTTTTTTTTTTTTTTTTTAGCTGGCCTCATGCAGTTATTCTTCCCCCCAAATTTTATTTTCAGTGCCTTAAGTCTCTGCCACACCTTTCCCCCAAACCCTAAAGTTGGGTTTTTTTGAGTTGCATTTTAGTTGGAATTGCATTTAATTTTTTCAGCTTTACTGGGGTATCATTCATATACAATAAATGTACTATTTTAGGGATACATTTAGATGAGTTTTGACAGATGTATACACCATGTAACCAGCAGTGCAATCAAGACATAGAACATTCTCAACAGTCTTGGAAAAGTCCCTCATGCCCTTTCACATTTAATCCTCACTTCCACTACCAATACCAATTCCCCATCTGCTATCATTTTTTCCCCTTTCTAGAATTTTACATAAATGTGATCACACAGTATGTACTCTTTTGTATCTGGTTTCCTTTACTCAGCCTAATGATTTGGGGATTTTTCCGTGTCCTTACGTGTATCAATCATTCTTTCATTCTTATTGCTGGGTAGGATTCCATTGTTCAGATAGGCTGTAGCTTATTTATCCTGTGTTTTATGTTTATGTTAATTTGAAAAGAAAAGAAATTCTTACAATGTTGATGCTTCCTAATTAGGAACAAGCTATGCCTCTTCATTTTTTTTTTAACTCAAATCTTGTTGTTACATCTGTAGTCAAGCTTTGTAGTTTTCTTTATGTGGCCTCTGCTCTTACTGAGTTTATTTCTAGGAACTTGATATTTTGTTGTTACTGGAATAGAATTTTTTTTTTCCTTAACCTTAGCTCAATGGTTGCTGCTGGTATAATGGAAAGCTATTGATTTTTCTGAACATTCATCTTATAGTGGGCTATTTTTTAGATTTCTTGTTGGCTCTAATAGTTTCTTAGTTGAGCCTCTTGGTTTTTTTCAGGTTTACAGTCCTGTCCAATGATAACATCTCATTTTCTAAGAGTGATACTTGTTTCTCATTCTTATTCCTGTGATCTGCTTTCACTGCTGAAGGCCTGGGTTTAATTCCTGGTCAGGGAACTAAGATCCCTCAAGCCTCGTGGTATGGCCAAAATAATAATAATAAAATAAATGAAGCAGCCTGAACTCTTGATGTTGGGTGGGGCACAGATGAAATTAGTAGATACCTTAGAACTTAGTTAGGGGTGTGAGCTGGGGGGCGAGTAGTTGGAAAAGGGACCCATTTCTTATGTTAGAAAATTGTGTAGGGTGGGGCCTTCTCCATAATTTCTAGTTTCTGTTTTCAACATCAGAGAAGTGTTAAAGAAAGAAGGAGGGGTGGGAACAGCATAAAGACAAGACCACTCCCCCACCCCACTCCAAAGCTCCTATTCTAGGGAGGAGAAGGGTGAGGTGTTAGAAACTGTGAAAACTTGAAAAAACCTGAAAGTTGGACTGTTTCCAAGAGATGTCTTGAGAGTCCCTTGGACTGCAAGGTGATCCAACCAGTGCATTCTGAAGGAGATCAGCCCTGGGATTTCTTTGGAAGGAATGATGCTAAAGCTGAAACTCCAG
>NW_011494732.1:8769182-8791505 GCF_000754665.1 Bison bison bison
ATGGTTTTTCCTGTGGTCACGTATGGATGTGAGAGTTGGACTGTGAAGAAGGCTAAGCACTGAAGAATTGATGCTTTTGAACTGTGGTGTTGGAGAAGACTCTTGAGAGTCCCTTGGACTGCAAGGACATCCAACCAGTCCATTCTGAAGGAGATCAGCCCTGGGATTTCTTTGGAAGGAATGATGCTAAAGCTGAAACTCCAGAACTTTGGCCACTCATGCGAAGAGTTGACTCATTGGAAAAGACTCTGATGCTGAGAGGGATTGGGGGCAGGAGGAGAAGGGGATGACGAGGATGAGATGGCTGGATGGCATCACTGACTTGACGGATGTGAGTCTGAGTGAACTCCGGGAGTTGGTGATGGACAGGGAGGCCTGGCGTGCTGCGATTCATGGGGTCGCAAAGAGTCCGACACGACTGAGCGACTGAACTGAACTGAAGAGATGTCTTTAAAAGGTTGAAAAGGGGGATTCGATAGAAGATGATTGATAGAAGAGATTGAAAAAAAATAAAAGTATTTCTTTTTTGGACAGATTTTTCAACAAGCCAGTTGCATTTAAAATGTCAGCTGCATTCCTATTGTTCCTATTTTAGGAAGGGGTGTAATTAAAAGGACACTGAGAAGGCTTTGTCATTTGGGGAGAAGCCCATCTATATAATTTTTGTAAAAGTCACCATTTTTCGAATCCGATTTCGCTTTTCATGCTAATACCAGATGGGCATCACCAGGTATATAATAATAAAGTCTTAGTGAAATATTGGGAGTTGCTCCTGCAACTACCTGTCATGACCACTAGATGGCGCTACTGCTCTGGTGCGGCAAATAGAGAGTAAGCAATGGGGCCTTAGCTACTTTAGAGATGAGGAAGCCACGGGTGGAAGTAGGTAGTAGTCTTCAAAGTGAAAGTGAAAGTTGTTCAGTCGTGTCCGACCATATTGTCCATGGAATTCTCTAGGCCAGAATACTGGAGTAGGTAGCCTTTCCCTTCTCCTGGGAATCTTCCCAACCTAGGGATTGAACCCAGGTCTCCCACATTGTAGGCAGATACTTCACCAGTTGAGCTACAAGGGAAGCCCAGTAGTCTCCAAGGCAAGAGCCTAAAGGTTATTAGAAATGAAATATAGGATTCATTAGACAGTGTGGAATGAATGTGATCTGGAGAGATGCCTGCATTTCATATGAAAATCTTCTATTGCTAAACAAAGAAAGTAAAAAAAAAAAAAAGTAAATCACTTCATGCCCACTTGGAGTGGTTGTTATTATTATTTTAAAATATTTTTGTGGACATGCTTTTATTTCTCCTTAGTAAACACATATCAGATGGTATTGCTCATTCCTGAGGCAGGTTTATATTCCCCATCTCCTTTTATTTTGGCTGCACCACGAGACTTATGGGATTTTTGTTCCCCAACCAGGGATTAAACCTGGGCTCTTGTCAGCAGGAGCACAAAGTCCTAACCACTGTACTACCAGGGAATTCCCTAGGAGTGGTTTTTATTTACAAAAAAAAGGGCAGAGAGTAACAAGTGTTGAAGACATGCAGAAACTGGAGCCCTGATGCCTTGTAAGTGGAAATGTAAAATGGTGAAACTCCTGTGGAAAACAGTTTGTCACTTTTTCAAATAGTATAGAATTACTGTATGATCCAGCAATTCCACTCCTAGGTATATACTCAGAAGAACTGAAAGCAGAGACTCAAAGAGATATGTGTACACCAGTGTTCATAGCAGTGTTATTCATAATAGCCAAAAACTGGGAAATAACTCAAGTGTCCATCAATAGATGAATGGATGAATGAAATGTGGTATATCCATACAATGGAATATTATTCAGCCATAAAAAGCAATGAAGTACTGACACATACTATGACATGTGTGAGCCTTGAAGACAATATGCTAAGTGAAATAAACCAGACACAAAAGGATATATAATGCATGATTTCACTTATTTGAGGTATCTAGAGCAGGCAAACTCATAATGACAGAAAGAATAAAAGTTATAAGGAAGCTCAGAGGAGGAGGGAGTGGGGAGCTACTATGTAATGGGTACAGAGTCTCAGTTCTGCAAGATGAAAAGAGCTCTGGAGATGGACAGTGGTAATGTTTGCATAACAATATAAATGTGCTTAATGCTGCCAAATTGTAAATTTTAAAATGGTTAAGATGGTAACTTTTATGTTATGTATACTTAACCACAAGTAAAAATAAGTGAAAAATAAAAGAGTATACAAGGCTGGATAGTATCTTCCCCACATGAAGAACTGAAAGGATTTATAGTGCTGTCTCCCCAGGTGTTTTAATAGAAGTTGAGAAATAAAGAGAACAGTATCATTCGGCCTTTTCAGATTGACTTCTTTCACTTAGCCATATGCGTTGAAGTTTCCTCCATGCCTTGATAGCTCATTTACTTTTAGTGCCAAATAATATTCCATTGCCTGGAATGTACCATAGTTTATATCCATCTGTCTACTGAAGGACATTTTGGTTACTTCCAAGTTTCGGCTGTTATGATTGAAGCAGCTATAAACATTTGTGTGCAGGTTTTTGTATGCACAATAGTGTTCAGCATCTTTGGGTCAATACTGAGGAGTGTGACTGCTGGATTATATGGTAAGAGAATGTTTATTTTTGTAAGAAACTGCCCAACTGTCTTTCCAAAGTGGCTGTCCCATTTTGCATTGCCACCGGCAACAAAGCAGAGTTCCTCTTGCTCTACATTGTCGCCAGCATTTGCTTTTGTCTTCTGGATTTTGACCATTTGAATAGGTATGTAGTGATGTGTGTGTGTTAGTCGCTCAGTTGTGTCCGACTCCTTGCTACCCCATGGACTGTAGTGATATCTCGTTTTAATTCACATTTCCCTAATGACATATAACGGGGAGCATCTTTTCCTGTATTTATTTGCCATTTGTGTATCTTCTTTGAGTAGGTGTTTATTAAGATCTTTGGCCCATTTTAAAATCAAATTTCTTATTTTCCTATTGTTAAGTTTTAAGAGTTCTTTGTATATTTTGAATAGCTGTCTTTTATTGGATATATCTTTTTTCTCCCAGTCTGTGGTTTCTATTTTAATTCTCTTAAACAGTGTAGGGATTTGATGTCATTTTTTTTTTCTAGTTGTCCTTGGAAAGGAGTTGTTGTGAGTCAGGTGCCTAAATTTCTTGTATTATAAATGGATTGGAAGTTATAAACACTCCTGAAATCAGTGGGCTGAAGGATTAGAGGTATGTTTTACAGTTTATGACATTTTTGAAGCAACACAATTAACTGATAAGCCCTAGTGTTATAGAAAAAATGTCTAGGATTAAATGGCAGAAAGGCTAATTGTTGTTTAATTGAATTTTGAAAATTCATTCTTCCTTGTTAGACACTTTGTCTAAGGTCAAAGAAGGCAAAAACAAAACAAAAACAAAAACACCCACAAAAACATAGATGGGAACTCATACAAACTTGCAGAAAACATTTGGAAAATGAAGGTGTCAGAATGAAGTTCTAACAATCAGTTAAAAATGTCAAAACATTTAAAATGTATTTTGATTTGTTTGGGAGCTCTGTTGGAGTCCAGTGATTAAGACTGACTTCCAATGCAAGGGGTGTGGGTTGATCTCTGGTAGAAGAACTAAGATCCCACATGCCATAAGGTAAAAAAAAAAAAAGTTGGACTTCCCTGGTGGCACAGTGCAGGGGAAAATGCGAGTTCAATCCTGCTCCTGCACTGCTCGGGTTTGATCCCTGGTCTGAGAAAATCCCACGTGCCTTGGAGCAACTAAGCCAACGCACCACAACTGCTGAGACTGTGTGCCCCACCTATGAAGCCTGCATGCCTTAAGGCCTGTGCTCTGCAACGAGCAGCCACCACAGTGAGAGGCCCACGCACCACAAAGAAGGGCAGCCGCACTTGGTGCAACTGGAGAAAGCCCCAAAATAAATAAGTAAAATAATTTCAAAGATGTATTCATTGGAAATTTTCGTGTCAAACATCTCAATTCAGGGCAATTTTGCCCTCCAGAGGACATTTGGCAAAGTCTGGAGACATTTTTGATTGTAACCTCTGGGAGTGTATGCTAGTAGACAGGGTAAAAGCCAGGATACTGTTAAGTAGTCTAAATACCTGGTTTGGTGGACTAGCTATTCTTTTTCCTAACATTCAGTAACATGTATAATTTAAAAAATAAGTGACATTCGTATATGACCTGGAAGCGTCTTTCATATCAGTGGTGGGGAAAACAGGTCATACCTGGGATATATATGGCTTGCTCTGAGAAAGCACTCAGCTAATGCTGCTTTCTAGAAACATGACTTAGTAGTTACCACTGCCAAAATAGCTTGAGGAACTCTTGCCAAAGGGACCAGAATAACTTTGTCTCTTCATACCTAGAATGGGGTTAGCTTCTCAGATACTTTTTCTGTCCCTCAAGGGGATGGTGTGTACAAAGACTCTTGAGAGTCCCTTGGACTGCAAGGAGATCCAACCGGTCCATTCTGAAGGAGTTCAGCCCTGGGATTTCTTTGGAGGGAATGATGCTAAAGCTGAAATTCCAGTACTTTGGCCACCTCATGCGAAGAGTTGACTCACTGGAAAAGACTCTGATGCTGGGAGGGATTGGGGGCAGGAGGAGAAGGGGACGACAAGAGGATGAGGTGGCTGGATGGCATCACTGACTCGATGGATATGAGTTTGAGTGAACTCTGGGAGTTGGTGATGGACAGGAGGCCTGGCGTGCTGCGATTCATGGGGTCGCAAAGAGTCGGACACGACTGAGCGACTGAACTGAACTGAACTGACAGTTGCTTTACAATGTTGTATAAGTTTTTGCTGTACAGCAAAGTGAAATCAGTTATACATATACATGTATCCCCTCTTTTTTGGATTTCCTTCCCATTTAGGTCACCATAGAGCTTTGAGTAGAGTTCCATTTGCTATTTAGAGTAGGTTCTCATTAGTTATCTATTTTATACATAGTATCAATAGTATATACATATGTCGATGCCAATCTCCCAATTTTTCCCACCCACCCCACCAGCCCCCTTGGTATCCATACTTTTGTTTTGTATTCCTGTGTCTCTATTTCTGCTTTACAAATAGGATACAATTCTTAATGTTCCACTAAGTCTAGTTTGAGTCTTACGGTCATTCCTCTTATCTCTTTAAGGTGCCTTGGAGTATCTCTGCTTATCGTCCAGTTGAATGCTCTGAGGGCAACCACGTTTCTTTTGTCTCCATGTTTTGGGTATTTGCTGTGATATACCACCTGCCCTCCCCTCTCTTATTGCCACAGTCTTCTGGCATCTCCACTGTTACAGGAACTTATCACAGAGTTTCACAATCGTTTGCCCATAGCTCTATCTCCCCACTGTAACTGACTTTTCAAAAACTGACAAGGAGGGTATCTGTTTCCTTTTGGTATCCCTGGTGCTTGGCACAATAAATGCTTTTTAAAAGATAAAACAAACGAAAGATTGAATGTAAGAACATCATAATGTCCTTCATTATGACTCTGTTATAATGATGTTCTTCCAGAATCTCCATCACAGTATTCCTCACGGATTCACATTCTGCACAGAACTAGTAGTTGTTTCATTTTATGCAAGAACAAAGAGAAGGCGTCAGCTTTCCCGTCAGTCTAGTTTTACTGATGGTTAATTCTGTTTGGCAGTCTTACCTTTTAGTACTGGCGCACCATTCTTGGTCCTTCCTAATTCTCTTTCCTCATATGCTTCCTGTGCAGTTACTTACTACTTTTGAAAGAAAATTGGTGGAGTTCCTGTGGTTTTTGCTTTATGTTTCTTTATTCTTCTTATTTATCGTGTATTCTTTTCTCGGTTTCACACAGGTTTTCCTAAGACCAGCAATTGTTCTAATAGGATATTAGTAGGCAGGATTCAGGGCAATATAAAATCATGCTGTTAACACTGTATTCTAATTTAGGATAAACAAGTCCCATGATTCGGGTAAAGCCTATTTCTGACACTTGAAAACTAATAGATTTGCCTGGATTAGAAAAATCAGCAACATTAGAAAAACCAGAAGCATTGACTAGATCCACATTCACATCTTTCTGAGATTCTATCAAGTCAAAAGTGGCTAAGACCCACTTTGCATTTTTCCTCAACTTACCATCCCCGAACTTTTGCTAACGTTCTTATATCATTAGAAGTCTTTCTTTTTCTTTCTCTCCCTCCCTCCTCCCCTCCTGCTTTCCTTTTTAAATGTGGCCAAGCCACTCAACTCTCAGGATCTTAGTTCCCCCAGCACAGATTGAACCCAGGCCCTTGGCAGTGAAAGAGTGGAGTCATAACCACTGGACTACTGGGAAGTCCCTAGAAGTAATTCTTATTTTCATACATTTTTCTGGACTGGGTCAGCCCTTGCAACATGACAAAAGCAGAGGATGGGAAAATTTCTAACATCTTCTGAGAGGCAGGTTTCATATAGAGAAATGGATTAGGAGTCAGATAGTCCAGGACTTCCAAACCTAGCTTCATCACCTAGAGAAAATCAACTCCAGATTATTCATGGAGTATCTTTCAGACTCAGTTTCCCCATCTATAACATGTGGATTATAATTCCTCCCTCTCAGTATTAGGTTATAGTAAAGATTAAATCGGAGAAGGCAATGGCACCCCACTCCAGTACCTCTTGCTTGGAAAATCCCATGGATGGAGGAGCCTGTTAGGCTGCAATCCATGGGGTCGCTAAGAGTTGGACACGACTGAGCAACTTCACTTTCACTTTTCACTTTCATGCATTGGAGAAGGAAATGGCAGCCCACTCCAGTGTTCTTGCCTGGAGAATTCCAGGGATGGGGGAGCCTGGTGGGCTGCCGTCTATGGGGTCGCACAGAGTCGGAAACGACTGAAGTGACTTAGCAAAGATTAAATGAGATGTACTTGATAAAGACAAAAAGAGAGAAGGGGCTTGATAAATTGTAGCTGTCATTATTGTCCCAGGGATGAATAGCAAATTATGTTTCTGGGGAAAAAAAGTGTATTAAGCAAGTTTGTACTTTGTTTTGTACTGATGTGCGCATGAGTGTGTGGGCCTGCATATGATAACACATTTCTAGTTCTAGTAGTGTAGGGATTATATATATATATATATATATATAAAGTACCGAAAGGACTGCCTCCCTTTCAAATTTTAAAAATATATGTAAATAGAACACGTGTGTGTGTTTAGTCACTCAGTTGTGTCTAATGCTTTGCGACCCATGAACTGTAACCTACCAGGCTCTTCTGTCCATGGGATTCTACAGGCAAGAATTCTGGAGTGGGTTGCCATTCTCTTCTCCAAAATAGAACATATAATATACACACAACTTACTAATTATAAAACAATAATCTATTTTATTACTATAGTCAGGCTAAGAATTAGATCATAGTAGCATCCTAACTGGGGCTTCCCAGGTGGCACTAAAGAACCTGCCTGCCAATGCAGGAGACGTAAGAGACGCAGGTTCAATTCGTGGGTGGGGACGATCCCCTGGAGGAGGGCATGGCAACCCACTCCAGTAATCTTGCCTGGAAAATCCTATGGGCAGAGGAGCCTAGCGGGTTGCAGCCTATAGGGTTACACAGAGTCAGACACGACTGAAGCGACTTAGCAGGCAGCATCCTGACTCCCTGAAAGGACACCATCCCCTTGATAACTACTAACCTGAGATCTGCTTTACTTTCTGATTTTATCACCTGTAGGTACATCCTTCACTAAATACTTTATTTTGTTTTGCTTTTGAAATTTATATTAATGAAAACATACTTTAATAACCTATAAGGGAAAAGAAACTGAAAAAGAATATAGTATAGCTGAATAACTTTGCTGTATACCTGAAACACAACATTGTAAATGAACTATATACTTCAATAAGAAAAAGAAAACATACTTTATTCTATTGTTATGCTTTCTTCACTCAGGATTGTTTTGAAACGCATTATGTCGTTGTGTTCAGCTGTAGTTCTTTTTTATTGCTGTATGAAAACACTGCAATATAAAAAATTATCCTTTCTGTTGCTGATGGATATTTGGGTTGCTTCCAGTTTTTTTTTTTTTTTTCATGATGCTGTATGTTACTATCTGTACATTCTTGTACATGTCTCCTGGTGATGTTGAGACCTTTTCATGTATTTGTTGGCCTTTTGGATTTCGACTGTTTAAGTCTCTTGTCTTTGCTTTAAAATGTTCTATGAGACAGTTTCAATATCATCGGCTTTTTGTTGCAGTCGACAACCAGTCATTGAGGCGGGTGGAATCTCAAACTCAAAGCCTCAGTTGTAGCCTGTTAGCAGAGAACCAGCTGGTTTATTTAACAAAGTAACAAGTACTTTTACCTTAGCCAGGATTGATGAACAAGATCACCAATCAGAGGGGCTGGGCTGCCTTCCTCCTTGCAGGTGGCCATGAGAGCAAGGGCCACTGCCCCAGCATTCTCCTCAGATATCCCAGACATAAACAGACGCGTCCTCAAACCTTGTATCCTTCTGCTTAACCGCCAATTTCAAACTTCCAAGACCTGCCCTGCCGGCGGAAGAAACAATTTCATTGGCCCTCTCTTTCACTTCCCTGGTCCCTTTAAGGACATGGGCAGGACCTGGTTGAGATAGAACTGTCCATCATACGGGCGGGAACATTGATTGGTCTAGACGTGGCTGGCCTCACCCACGCCGTTCCCAGTGTTCAAACGCTGACGCGGGAGGTACTGGGCAGGGCGGTGCGCAGACAGCGAGGTACGCTGAGCGGTGAGTCTGGTCTCCCCAAGCCCAGTTCTCCCTCTCCCCACTTTGCAGACCAAGGGAAGGGCCTCCTCCACCACACCAACCCCGGCTTTGCCTCTCGCAGCAGGGAGGGCGGCGGTCCCGCCCTGAGGGTTGCGGGGGGTCGGGAAGGTCTTCCCAGGCTGGCGGTGCAAGGGCATATCCCCGTCTGAGCCGAAGTGTTGGCTGGGGAGTGCTGCGGCTAGAGGAATTTCCTTTCTCCAGCTGGGTGGGGTCCTGTGTTTCTTCTGCCCTGCCTCCTGTCGGCATTGCTAGTCGGGGCCGGCAGCGCCTTAGAATCTGTGTGACCTTAACTTACTTTGGTGTCTTCATACTCTTCGCCCCAGCCCGCCACCGCCTACTTTCTGCCTCTTTCACTCTGTTCCAGCCCTACGTGGTTTCCCAGCTACTGTTAGAGAAGCCCAGGTCTTGCCTCAGAACCTTAGCTCTGGCTGTTCCCTCTGACCCCAGGATACTTTTCTTTACCCAAATATCAACAAGGCTTGCTGCTACTCCCTTCAGATTTTGGCTCAAATGTTACCTGTTCAGTGAAGTGGTGTTGGAGAAGACTCTTGAGAGAGTCCCTTGGACTGCAAGGAGATGAAACTACTCAATCCTCAAATCAATCCTGAACATTCATTGGAAGGACTGAAGCTGAAGCTCCAATACTTTGGCCACCTCATGCGAAGAACTGACTCCTTAGAAAAGATTTTGATGCCGGGAAAGATTGAAGGCAGGAGGAGAAGGGGACGACAGAGGATGATATGGTTAGATGGCATCACCAACTCGATGGACGTGAATTTGAACAAGCTCCCTGAGTTGGTGATGGACAGGGAAGCCTGGTGGGCTGCAGTCCATGGGGTCGCACAGAGTCGGACACGACTAAACTGAACAGTGAAGTTACTCTGACTACACTGTTATACACACACTGCTGCTGCTGCTGCTAAGTCGCTTCAGTCGTGTCCGACTCTGTGCGACCCCATAGATGGCAGCCCACCAGGCTCCCCCGTCCCTGGGATTCTCCAGGCAAGAATACTGGAGTGGGTTGCCATTTCCTTTTCCACTGCATGAAAGAGAAAAGTGAAAGTGACGTCGCTCAGTTGTGTCCGACTCTTAGCGACCCCATGGACTGCAGCCTACCAGGCTCCTCTGCCCATTGGATTTTCCTGGCAAGAGTACTGGAGTAGGGTGCCATTGCCTTCTCTGTATACTACACACCACCATGCCCCAATTCCTCCATTTGTTTTTTTTTTTCCCCTCCATTTGTTTTTTATTATTTTTTTTGAACCCCATAGCTTCCAACATATCTGTATTATGTAATTTACTTATTTTCAATCATTTGTTCAATAACTGTTTATTAGCATTTATGTCCCAGGCTATGTATGTCCCCATTATATTAGAATAAAAGTCCCTGCCCTGGTGGAGCTTATATTCTAAGGGGGGTTGTTGTTGTTCAGTGATTAAGTCATGTCTGACTCTTTGTGACCGCATGGACTGCAGCTTGCCAAGCTTCCCTGTCCTTCATTTTCTCCCATAGTTTGCTCAAACTCATGTCCATTGAGTCAGTGATGCCATCCAACCATCTCATCCTCTGTTGCCCCTTCTGCTCCTGCCCTCAGTTTTTCCCAGCATCAGGGTCTTTTCCAGTGAGTCAGCTCTTTGCATCAGGTGGCCAAAGTAATGGTGCTTCAGCATCAGTCCTTCAAATGAATATTTAGGGTTTATTTTTTTTAGGATTGACTGGTTTGATTTCCTTGCTGTCCAAAGCACTAAGAGTCTTCTCCATCACCACAATTTAAATGCATCAATTCTTGGGTGCTCAGCCTTCTTTATGGTCCAGCTCTCACATCTGTACATGACTATTGGAAAAACCGTGAAGTGAAGTCGCTAAGTCGTGTCCGACTCTTTGTGACCCCATGGACTGTAGCAGACCAGACTCCTCTGTCCATGGGATTTTCCAGGCAAGAGTACTGGAGTGGGTTTCCTTCTCCAGGGGATCTTCCTGACCCAGGGATCGAACCTGGGTCTCCCGCATTGTAGGCAGATGCTTTACCGTCTGATCCACCAGGGAAGTCATTGGAAAAACCATAGCTTTGACTATACGGTTCTTTGTTGGCAAAGTGATCTCTCTCCTTTTTAATATGCTGTCTAGATTTGTCATATAGCTTTTCTTCCTAGGAGCAGTTCAGTTCAGTCTCTCAGTCACGTCTGATTCTTTGTGACCCCATCCATGAATTGCAGCACGCCAGGCCTCCCTGTCCATCACCACCTCCCGGAGTTTACTCAAACTCATGTCCATCGAGTTGGTGATGCCATACAACCATCTCATCCTCTGTCGTCCTCTTCTTCTCCCGCCTTCAATCTTTCCCAGCATCAGGGTCTTTTCCAGTGAGTCAGTTCTTCGCATCAATTGGCCAAAGTATTAAGAGTTTCAGCTTTAGCATCATTCCTTCCAAAGAAATCCCAGGGCTGATCTCCTTCAGAATGGACTGGTTGGATCTCCTTGCAGTCCAAGGGACTCTCAAGAGTCTTCTCCAACACCACAGTTCAAAAGCATCAATTCTTCAGCGCTCAGCCTTCTTCACAGGCCAACTCTCACATCCATACATGACCACTGGAAAAACCATAGCCTTGACTAGATGGACCTTTGTTGGCAAAGTAATGTCTCTGCTTTTGAATATGCTGTCTAGGTTGGTCATAACTTTCCTTCCAAGGAGTAAGCGTCTTTTAATTTCATGGCTGTAATCACCATCTGCAGTAATTTTGGAGCCCAGAAAAATAAAGTCAGCCACTGTCTCCACTGTTTCCCCATCTATTTGCCATGAAGTGATGGGACCAGATGCCATGATCCTAGGAGCAAACATCTTTTAGTTTCATGGCTGCAGTCACTGTCTGCAGTTATAAAACAAATTTTAAGTGAGTGAGTATGTCAGGTCAGTGTTGCAGTGTTATTCCTGTTACATTGAATAAAAGTCTGATTTTTAATCTGTGTCACCAGACTGAGCTTCCCAAGACCCAGTGGTGGCTGATTTTTCACCTCCCTACCCCTGATATCTTGAGGGAAAGCTCAGGATCTCTCAAACTCTTCCCGCTCAAATCAGCAGAATACACTAACCTCCTCCTGTCTACTTTCATCACCAGTGGGGAGATGTTGAAGTTCAAGTATGGAGCACGGAATCTACTGGACGCTGGTACTGTTGAATCCATTGCCAGCCGGGCCTCCAGGCTGAATCTTTTCTTCCAGGTAACAGACTGGCTTGTCAACTTCGCTCACCTGTATGTGGTTCCTTGGAACCTCTTTGTGACTCAGAAGTTACAGGAATTTGTTAGAGGACTGAGGCGAATCTAGGAGAAACCTCCTTTGGTCTTTTATATATGCTGAAAGTTGTGGAAAGAGGAGCCATTGTGCCAGGAATGGGTAGCTGAACTTGCCCTGGAAGGGGGACCTTTTTGAGGATTTCACACATGTTACACTTTTGCACTAAAGTTTGCCCTTTTATTAAAGAAGGAAAAGTAAATGAACAAAGACGCTCTTTTGACTGGAATTTCTATGGGTGTAATCCTATAGAAATACAGAAATCTTTTTCATTCAAGGGATGTTTATGTTTTAAAAAAGTTTTGGTAAATACAAAACCTGTACAACCCACATTCCTCTCAAGATATAGACCATTTCCATCACCCCCAAAAGGATTAAAACTTAATGTTTGAGATTTTTTTCCCAAGTAGATTTCTAATTCTTTTGTTTGTTGTAGAAATCCTTGTTTAATAAGTCAGAGAGAAAATACAGACAGTGGTGAAGGTTTAGGTTTGAATCCTGGCCTCAGAATGTGTTAGCTGTGTTACCTTGGGTGAATCAGTTGCCTTCTCTAGATCCATTTTCCATTCTTTGTATTATAATAGAAGTTATAGCACCTAATTTACAAAGTTATGAGGATTAAATGAGATAATTCATGTACTTAGTTCTTGCCCATCTTTTGGTAAGCCCTTTATAAATGATAGCGATTATTAATGATGAGTGTAGAAATAGTATTAGCTACAGTGATAATAAATTTATGTTCACTTAGCAGTAACTACTAAATAAGGCATTTTGGTAGGATTATCTGTATAATGATAAACCTAAGGTGATTTACAATGTTATATTAGTTTCACTACTAATATGTTCTTGAGGACATTTTCCCAAAGATATTGGTATTGGGGAATGTTCAAACAGATCAGAATGTGGACAGAGTGAAAGCTTCGGTTGTTCTGTGGGTCACCATTTAAGTCATGAGGTATTTTTCTCTTATGAATGGTCTATTTTTAACCTCACCTGACTGGAGCGCTACCACTTTTTAACCCATTAATTGTTTTACTCCCAAACTTCCAACTTATGACAAAATTCTTATAATGTGCAGATATGGAGAGGGACATAGACTTGCTCAGAATCACGCAGCTTTTAAATGACAAAGCCATACCCCATTTTTGGTGTGGGTGTGTTACTGCTGGGCAACATTGCCAGTGTATATCAGAGTTTAGTAAGTGTATCTTGTATTTAAATGTCATTATACCAGCAAAGATTGTGTGTAAATCCCCAATTCATCCTTTTTTTTAAAACAAGTTCCACCCTGAGCCCTGAAAAGCTGTTATTTGCAAGCATAGCATAACCCTAGCACTTGCTTTAATATAAGCAGAATAAGGATACTGTTTTTGCCCCCCATCCAGCTGAAACCCCACTCCTTCTTGGGTGGGACTTGGACCTAGCCAAAACTCAGATTGGGACTTGAATCCATCATTCCTGAGTTAGGAGGGGACTTGAACGCACTGTTGTTGTTTTAGATTTAATTCAGCTGCACTGGGTCTTCTATTGCAGTGTGGGGGTCAAAGTCATTGTCTTTTAACTGAAACTGCTCACCTTGTGTCAGAACTTTCTGAAGCTCAGGTTCTTTTCAGCATGAAAATTGCAAAGAGTGAGTTTATTAGCAGAGGATGCTTGTGAGAGATACAAATAGTCTGGCAGGGGAGCACAGCACTGAGAACAAAGAGGGCTATATTTTTATAGTCAAAGAAAAAGTGGGGAGTGGAGTAGACCACCTTCCTTATTTTGGGGTAGAGTTCAAGGCTTAGGTCTTTAGTTCTCCTTTGACCCTGTGTGGCTAAAGAGGACTGTCAGGGCGCTATTTAAATCATATGTATGTTAACAGAAGAAAGGTCATTTAATATATACTAAAATATGGTAATTCATCTCAGGTTTTGATATTATGACCCCTTTCACCTAGTTTCTTTCCCTTTTCCCCTCTCTTCCTGTCCTGACTACCTGCAGAATGCTGTTCTTCAAGGATCATTAACTCCCTGACTTCATGTAACAAGATTCAGACCTGATATCTATTGTCTTGTGTTTAAACTATTGGCACCTGTGGCTTGAGTGTGCCTGGCAAATGGATGCATCTGGTCTTCCTTCAGGGTAGTGTAGATTGTTACTGAGGTCAAAGTGTCAGTCGCTCCTTTGTGTCCAACTCTTTGTGACTCATGGACTGTATGAAGCCTGCCAGGTTCCTCTGTCCATAGAATTCCCCTGGCAAGAATACTGGAGTGAGTAGCCATTCCCTTCTCCAGGGGGAGCTTCTCAACCCAGGGACTGAACCCAGGTCTCCCGCATTGCAGGCAGATTCTTTACCATCTGAGCCATCAGGGGAGATTGTTGCTAGGTTACTGGGTTCTTTTCTAGAGTGATCATTAGCTTATAGCAGTCTCCCAAATGCCCTTAAAATTCCCTCTTGTCTTTAATCCCCTCGTGGGATTTCTAAACTAACTGATTATCCCACTTTATCCCTATCCCAGTGTCCTTTTAATGAGGTTTGGATAGAGAGTAGTGGTTTTGTTTTCCATGTTGATAGGGTCTCAGTTTCTACTTGACAGTAAGTACTTCCCCAAGAGTTCCAGGTCAGTGGTTGGAAGGCTTTTAGATTTTTGAGCCAGCAAAATTTTACAAATTTGCTAGGCTGACTGAGGTTTGCCAACTTTGTATTTTGCTAAGTAAGGGATGTAAAAAAACACAAAAAAGAAAATGCTATTATCTTCTGGTCCTTTTATTTCATAAAGAGAGGATATTTTAAAAAAACACCAAGAGGGGAAGGATGTTGTTTCAGAATAAAGGACCATTTTACAATTTGGATACACTTAGCTTTGTAAAAGAGTCATCATGCAGTGTTCACTTTTTCTTACTTTATGACAGATGTGAAAATTTTGTTAAGACTCAGTACTGTATTTGGGAACTGCTGCTTAGTCTAAACTCATCAGAGGAGAAAAAAACTAGGAATCTTGTTTTCCCAGGAAGTGACAGAACTCTAAAGTGACAGATAGTGTGGTCTGACTCAGTGCTTCACAAACCTGGCTGAGGTCTGACTGTTTTGGGAGGAGGTGTTACTGAAATATATTCTTAGCTACAGACTGGTAAATTCTAATTCAGTAGGTTGGGGATGGTACCTGAGAATCTGGTTTTTGGTTTTTAGTTAAGTTCTCCAGGTGACTCAAAAGTAGTCGTGTTACTGAGCCCAAGCTTGTTCTGCTTGCCACAGGACAGGCCAATAAATCAGGATATGAGTTGTTGGAACAAGGAATAACTATTTTAATTGGAAAGCTAGCAGATGGAGAAGATGGCAGACTGGCATCTCAGAAAACCATCTTCCCTCAGTCGGAGTTCTGGCCCCGTTTATATACAAGAGGGGGAGGGGCCCACTGTGGCACTGACCAATGGCTGAGCAGGACCACCGAAAGTGGCTGGTTGACAGTTGCTCACTAACGGTTGCCTGCTTGGGGAAGGGCCCACTGTGGCACTGACCAGTGGTTGAGCAGGACCACCGAAAGTGGCTGGTTGACAGTTGCTCACTAACGGTTGCTTGCTTGGGGGAGGGGCCTACTGTGGCACTGACCAATGGCTGAGCAGGACCACTGAAAGTGGCTGGTTGACAGTTGCTCACTAACGGTTGCTTGCTTGGGGGAGGGGCCCACTGTGGCACTGACCAATGGTCAGCAAGACCACAACTGGTCGCTTGCTTGGGGGCAGGTCCACTGTGGTGCTGAGTAGGGCCCCTATAGCTTGTGCCTGCCTCTCAGCTATTGCACCCAGAGTAGGAAGGTGCCACACAACACAAGAAAGCGGCAGGGTCTGAGGAAGTCTGGGCTGCTCTAGTATCGTCCTCCGGCTCTCAGTAGAGCCTGGTTATCTGAGGCGGCAGACTCTGTGGCCTCAGCTGGCTTCACTGGTCAGTTTGTGACTGATGAGGTGGCTCAGGAGCAGGCATCCTGGGAGCGGAGCTCCCGTCTGCCACTTGGGCAGTGGGTTAGTGGTGGGCGTGGACCGACCTGGTGGGCTAGGTTCAGCTGCGTGCAGAGGTGTAGTGGGGTGACCCCTGCTTTAATGGTGTGTGCTGGCCAGTGCCAGGGAGCGGGCAGGAAAGGGCTCATCACGCTTCTGGTTCTGGCTGAGGAGGCTGCTATTGGGCTGTTACAGTCAGTTTGTTTCTGTCATCCAGGGCTGTGTAACAAAGCGCTCACAAAGTTTAAAGCAGCCATGATTTACTTTTTCTTACCATTCTGTTGGTTGCCTGCATGCAACTAGGGGATTCTTCTGCTGGGGTCACTCATGGGTTGTGTTGAGTTGAGAGCTTGGCTGGGACTGAAACATCTGGGTGCCAACTGCGGACTGGGGTGCCTCAGTTCGTCCAGTGACCTCTTCTCCAAAGTCTTTTGTTACTCACTCAGTCTAACCTGGGGCTTGTAATTTTTCTGTGAATAGTACATTGGCCCTAAGGTCTCCGCTGCAACTACTGAACTCTGCTATTCTATTTATAGCACAGAAACTCAGACAGTAAAGAATCTGCCTGCAATGCAGGAGACCTGAGTTCAATCCCTGGATTTGGAAGATCCCCTGGAGAAGCAAATGGCAACCCATTCCAGTATTCTTGCCTGGAGAATTCCATGGACAGACAGAGGAGCCTGGCAGGCTACAGTCCATAGGGTCACAAAGAGCTGCATGAGACTAAACAACTAACACACACACACACACAGCCATAGATGATGTGTAAATTAATAGGCATGGCTGTGTTCCAATAAAGCTTTATTTATAAAAACAGACAGTGGGTGAGATTTGACTGTCACGTGGTCTAGCCCAAGCTTCTTAACTTGGCAGCTGGCTTCCCCCAAAAAACAAAAGTAGAAGCTGCCAGACTTCTTAAGGGCTGCATCTTGAACTGGCACTGGGTCACTTGTGTTATGTTCTGTTGTTTCACATGAGTCATGGCGACAGCAGATTCATGGGAAGAGGAAATAGATTCTGACACTTGATGGATGCAGTGGCAAGTGCTTTTAGAGTTAGAATTGTTGGTGGCCAGCTTTGCAGAGAGAACTGCATATAGTCCATGGCACATGGGATTCATTCCTCTAGACCAGGGGTGTGAACTCATGTCTTGGGTGGCCAGAGAGTGAGTGTAAAGGAGTCAGATGGGCCAGATGGAAGAGCTGTGAGTCGAGTCTGCAGTGAAGTGCCGAACACATCCACTTTCTAGAGGGGCAGTGCTCCTCAGCTGCAGCTCAGCCTCCCCAGGCAGGAATGTGGTACGGTGTTGCCAGATCTGCCTGTGTATCATGAGAAGCCAGAAATCCCCTCCCCCGTCCCCTTTTCTTTTGGTGTGAAATCTCGTGATTTTTCAATATTGGCAGATAAATTATTTTAAATATAACAGGCCAAACAAAACATGTCTGTGGGCTAGATGCAGTCTGCCAGTTTGCAACTGTTGCCTGAGATCATGAATAAATTCAGCTTCAGTGCAGTCACTCCATTCACACGACCCTTTATGGTTTGAGTGAATTATAGAAACTGAAGTTATGTTAAACAAACCTGTAGGAACACAGGGAGGAAGCGGCATTCATTGTGTCCTCCTGAAGAGGCACGGAGATGTGACGGGACCAGCAGGGTCCAGAGTAAATGTCCCCATGAGCCTCAGACTACTAAGACAGAGGAACTGTTTCTTATTCATGGCGTGCTGGTGAAGTTTTTCTCCCCAGGTGCAGGAGGAAGAAGCCCACATACAAGTGATAACTTAATGACTGTCAATGGACGTCACTTTAAAGGATGAGGCCACCAAATTCCGCTGCTAGCGTGTGTCGTGAGCAGTTAGTTGAGTTGGTGGCTTGCAATTTACTCTGCGTGGATGTTATTGATCAAAGCTTTTCATTATTGACAGTGTCTCCATCTGCTGTTTGCTGTTTTTAGGGGAAACCACCCTCCATGACTCAACAGCAGATGTCTCTTCTTTCCCGAGAAGCGATATTAGATGCCCTCTTTGTTCTCTTTAAAGAATGCAGTCAGCCGGCTCTGATGAAGATTAAGCACGTGAGCAACTTTGTCCAAAAGTGTAAGTGTGGGGAGAACTTTTTCTTGAAAATTGTCCTGCTCAGTGAGAATTAGAAGGATACTGGAGGTGGGATGCGTTTGTGGTTGGAGGGAGTGGGTAGGAATTTCTGCTTTAGATGGACCCAACTTCAAGGTCAACTTCCACCTGCCGTTGCTAGGAGACCGGATGAATCAGGCCTCTTGATTGTGAGTGATAGAAACTCATCTCAAACTAGCTTAGGCCAAAAAGTGAATTAAAAAAAAAAATTATTGAGTATAGTTGATATACAATGTTGTGTTACTTTTACTGTACAATGATATGATTCAGTTATATATATATACACACACACACTTTTTCATATTCCTTTCCATTATGATTTACCATGGGATATTCAATATAGTTCCCCGTGCTATACAGTAGAACCGTGTTGTTTATCCCCAAAAGTAAATTTTTTTGGCTCATGAAACTGAGAGTCCAGGGATGGGTCAAATTTTAGGCATGGCTGGTTCCAAGGACTTAAATGTCTCTGGCTCCTTCATTGTATTCACTCAAGGCTGATTATTCATTAGGCATTGTGAACACAGTGCTTAGCATCTACAGTATTCACAATTATTGTAATTAGTTTAATTTTATTTTAAAATCATAAAAAATATGGGTATAATAATCTATAATGATTCTGGATTATATTCATCTTTATACCAATGTGGTCACAAAAATATATATATTTGTATAAATTTTTTTTTTTTTTAATGGAGCAAGGGGCTGATGAAGGCAAGTGCCTAGGGACTATGAAAGTCATAAACTGGCCCTGCCCTCACCCTGTTCTTGACTCTACCTGACTTGCACGTGGTGGGGAAGTTGGCTGCTTGCTGGTTCCTAGTTTTGTATTTTTTCACCTGCCTCCAGTGTTTCTTGACCAGTGGCGATTTCTCCTCCCCCAGGGACATGTGGCAGTATCTGGAGACAATTTTGGTTGTCTCAGCTGGCAGGGAGGGTGCTCTTGGTAGCTAATGAGTGGAGCCCAAAGATGCTGATAAACATCCTGCAATGCACAGGATGGCCCCCACCACACAGAATTATGTGGCCTCAAAGGCGTACAGTGCCAAGTCTGAAAGGCTTGTGAAAACCACGTCTCACACGACTTTCCAGTGTAACCAACCACCCTAAAATTTAGTGACTTAAAACAAGAATCATGATTCTGTGGGTCGACTAGGCTTCGATGAGAATTCTTCCATTCCATGTGACATGGGTCAGGATTGTGGGCATCTGGGCTGGAATGGATGACCCACCCATTGTCTGGCACATTACCTAGAAGGCTGGGCTCCCCCAGGACTCTGAGACTAGTAGGCCTGTCTCTCTCTCTGTGAAGTCTCAGAGCTTCTTGCTCTCCATATGGCTGTTCTGTGTGGTCTCTCCATGACGGGTCAGCCAACTACAGCCTGGGATGCCTGCTTTATAAACAGAGTTCTCCTGGAACGCAGCTTCACCTGTTCCCTATGGCTGCTGTCACATCACAAGGCGTTTGAGTAGGTGTGACCATATGGCCTACAACGCCCAAAATGTTTACTGTCTGACCCTTTGAGACAAAGCTACTGACCCATGGTCTACGCTGTCACTCTAGCAGAGATGTCTAGATGTCCTCCATGGCAACTCAAGGTTTCCAAATACAAAAGTGGAAGCTGCCAGGCCTTCTCAGGGCTTAGGTCTGGAAGGGACATAGAATCTCTTTGGCTGCATTCCATGGGTTGCAGTGAGGCAGTGGGGCCACCCAGATTTCTTGTGCCGGGGAACAACAAAGCACACGCATTGGGCACTGTCTTTGGCTGCTGGCTGCCCCACTGTACCCAACGTGTATCGTGTACTGTCTCTATTCATGCAATCTCAGGGAAGATTCTCATTGGCTCTGGTTTGGGTCACTTGCCCATCCCTTGACCAGTCACTGGGCCAGGGTGTGAAGTATTGTGATTGGCCTCATGTAGGTGCCCAGGGGTCCGGGGCACCATGATCACTGGGACCTCATGGAATGGGGGATGTGCTGTTACCTAAAGGACCTGGGAGTTTTGAATGGATGAAACCAATGTATGTCTAGTAAGTGACATCGGTATTTACATGTAACTTGTTTGTTCTCAGTGTCCTCATCTGAACGATGGGGGAAAAGGCATATCTGATACAGGGATTGAATGAGATAGTGCACAGTCCAGGCTTATGTTGCCTGGCACGTAGAGACACTCAGTAAATGTTGCCCAATAATGATAACCGTAAACCTCAATGTTTAACATATTGTGTACCTTTAACTTTAAAATGCACTTGGCATATTTGTTCATGATTCTATATTTGTTTGAATAAGCTCCCACCTTATTTTGTTGAGTATTTAAACTCTCAAATAGGGAGTAGGAGGGGAAGGAGAAGCTTGTGACAAGACTAATTTACTGAGCTTTCAACATGCACCTTCTTGAGATTGCCCTCCAGTTAGGATCATCCTTTAAAGCAGTGGATCTTCTAGACTCATTCAGTAATCAGGAGACTAGACTTGTGAAATGTAGATTTTTCTAATAGATTTCTCTTTCAGGAAACTGTTTCAGATTTTTAAAGAGGCTTCCTGGAGAGGATGGTTGAGAGATTATGATTGGAAAAGGGTGATTGCATTAGTATGTTTTTTTCCCCCCTCTTTGAGTTTCTGTTTTAGAATGTAAGCTTCATTTTTCTGTGGGAAGAAGGGTCCAACAGCTGTTACCACATAAGTTTCTTGAGGCTTGCCATAGAGATAGAAAATTTCTTCTGGGACTGTTGGAGGAAGTGAGACAGAATAATACAGCCCTGAAGCAGTGCCCCTAGTTTGGGCCAAGGGAGGGCAGGGAGCTGGCATTTGGGAATCAGGGAGGAATTCTTCGTTTCTTAATTGCTAAGCTAGCCTTTTTGCCTAAAACTGGGTCTGGTACACAGAAGGTGGGGTTGTACAGTGGTGAAGAATCCTCCTGCCAATGCAGGAGATGCAAGAGACATGGGTTTGATCCCTGAGTCAGGAAGACCCCCCTGGAGAAAGAAGTGGCAACCCACACCAATATTCTTGCCTGGAAGATTCCATGGACGGAGGACCCTGGCAGGCTACAGTCCGTGAAGTCGCAAAGTGTCAGACATGACCAAGTATGCATGGACACACACAGAAGGTGTTTAATAAATATTGGTTGACTGATTATTGCTGATAAACAGAATAAATAGCAAAATGTTAAGCAGTGTATCACATATTTTATGTAAAAAATAAACAAATGTGATGTTAAAACATACAGACAAAAAAAAGTGTTGATAATTGTTAAAGTTGGACTTTTCTTGGTGATTTGACAGTGGCTGAAATTTTACCCTCTTTCAGCTACATTCACTGCAGGCAAACTCTTCTGTATGTTCACAATCTTAGTACTTTGGGCAAAACACTACTTTTAAGTTCCTCCGCGCCGCCCTCCGCCCCCCACCATTGTAAGCATAGTACAAAGTTCCTTGTAGCAACATGGATGGACCTAGAGACTATCATACTAAGAGAAAGACGAATGTCATATGATATCACTTATATGTGGAATCCTAACAACTGATACAAGTGGACTTATTTACAAAACAAATGAGACTTACAGTCATAGAAAACAAACCTATAGTTACCAAAGTGTAAGGTGGGGAAGGAATAAATTAGGAGTTGGGATTAACATATACACACTGCTGCTGTTACTGCTGCTAAGTCGCTTCAGTCGTGTCTGACTCTGTGCGACCCCATAGACGGCAGCCCACCAGGCTCCCCCGTCCCTGGGATTCTCCAGGCAAGAACACTGGAGTGGGTCGCCATTTCCTTCTCCAATGCATGAAAGTGAAAAGTGAAAGTGAAGTCGCTCTGTCGTGTCCAACCCTCACGACCTCATGGACTGCAGCCTTCCAGGCTCCTCCGTCCATGGGATTTTCCAGGCAAGAGTACTGGAGTGGGTGCCACTGCCTTCTCCAGTGTACACGCTACTATACATAAAATAGGTGACTTCCCTGCGGGCTCAGATGGTAAAGCGTCTGTCTACAATACAGGAGACCCAGGTTCGATCCCTGGGTCGGGAAGATCCCCTGGAGAAGGAAATGGCAATCCACTCCAGTACTATTGCCTGGAAAATCCCATGGACAGAGGAGCCTGGTAGGCTACAATCCATGGGGTCGCAAAGAGTCAGATACCTG
>NW_011494732.1:8791605-8794441 GCF_000754665.1 Bison bison bison
CACTCCAGTACTATTGCCTGGAAAATCCCATGGACAGAGGAGCCTGGTAGGCTACAATCCATGGGGTCGCAAAGAGTCAGATACGACTGAGCGACTTCACTCACTTCACTCACTCATACATAAAATAGGTAACCAATAAGGACCTATAGCAGAGGGAACTATATTCATTATCTTGTAATAACCTATAATGGAAAAGAATCTTAAAAATATATATATGTAGCTGAATCACTTTGCTGTACACCTGAAAACACATTATAAATCAACTATATTTCAATAAAAATTAAAAAAAATACAAAGTTAAATATAAAAGATCAGAATGGAAGGAAAATCCCTCAAAATCTTACCTAAGATAACCACTGTTAATGGTTCAGTGCATAGTATTGCAACTTTTCTTTTGTCCTTATAAGATATTTATTGTGGAATTGTTCAAACATAGCTTAACAGTAAAGAGACAAGTGTCATAAACCCCCACATACCAATCAAGTAGCTTGAACAATGAACCCTTTACCATGTGTATTCTAACATTTTTTTGTTCAATTGCTCAGTCGTGTCCAACTCTTTGTGACCCCATGGACTGCAGCACACCAGGCTCCTGTGTCCTTCACTATCTCCTGGAGTTTGCTCAGACCTCATGTCCTTTGAGTTGGTGATGCCATCCAACCATCTTATCCTCTGTCACCCCCTTCTCCTGCATGCAGTCTTTCCTGGCATCAGGGTCTTTTTTACTGAATCGGTTCTTTGTACCAGGTGGCCAAAGTATTGGAGCTTCAGCATCAGTCCTTCCAATGAATATTTAGGGTTGATTTCCTTTTGGATTGACTGGTTTGATCTCTCTTGTTGTCCAAGGGACTCTCAAGAGTCTTCTCCAGCACCACAGTTTGAAAGTATCAGTTCTTTGGTGCTTAGTCTTCTTTATGATCCAACACTCACTTCAGTACATGACTACTGAAAAATCCATAGCTTTGACTATATGGATCTTTGTTGGCAAAGTGATGTCTCTGCTTTTTAATACACTGTCTATGTTTGTCATAACTTTTCTTCCCAAGCATCTTTTAATTTTGTGGCTGCAGTCATCATCTGCAGTGGTTTTGGAGCCCAAGAAGATAAAATCTGTCACTGTTTCCATTTTTTTCCCTATTTATTTGCCATGAAGTGATGGAACTGGATGCCATGATCTTTAGTTTTTTGAATGTTGAGTTTTAAGCTGGCTTTATCACTCTCCTCTTTCACCTTCATCAAGAGGCTCTAACATTATTCTGGTTTAATTTTATGCAAAATGGGTTGTATGTTGATAATGTTTTGCCACTAGTGTTGCTCACCTAGCAATATATTTACTTAACAAATATTTGTGGAGTGCTCGCTATGTGCCTGCTGCTGTTTTGAGCACTGGGTTTACAGTAGTGATCAAAACAGAAGCAAATCCTTGTCCTTAAAGAGACTCCAGTGGAGGTTGAGCTACTTAATTCTTTTAAATATGTGTCTAGTATTCTTTTCTGTGGGTGAACGCTTACGCTGTTTCCACTTTCCTGTTAATTGTAGACCTCTACGTTGTTTCTGATTTTTCTGTAACAAGCACTGCCCATCTTATGATGTGTATCTTGATATGTGTGTCTTTTGAACATTTCTGTGAAGGATGCATTCCTAGACAGTGAAGTGTTGTAATACTGACTTTTAACAAAGGAAGCAGCATTCAGCTGTGGTGGCTTTTGCTCCCTGGATCTATATATGTATCTGGGAAGATCATTCTCTGACTGCATTTTCATTTCATGCTTTGGGTCTCTACCTCAATGTCAGTTCCCACCGTGTTCATAGTGGGTGGGGGTGAAGGTTGATGTGGTTTTGTAGTCACAGAAGTTGCTGGTGGGAAGAGAAGTTGTGCAGGGTTATTTTTCACAGTCATAGGTACGAGTTTAGCATCTCACCTGTTGACCTTGATAATCCCAAAGTCTTTGAATAACAACATTGCAACTTGGAGTGGTTTCTCAGAATTCTGAGAGTGTCATGGTGGTTTTGCCTACAAGCAGTTTTGTCTGCTGTGGTGATTGAGATGCCTGCTGGTTGCTGGAGACAGACCCAGAGTTTTAAGTTGGACAGTGCTGTAAGCAACGCGGGGGCCCAAGGCCTTACAGAAGAATCAGGAGAGGCCTTGTGTGCAAGCAGTAATGAAATCAGGTTCAAGTCAGAAAATTGCAAGTCAGCATATTTGGGAAATTAATAATTCAAAAACTCAAGTACTAGGTCTGAGAGAAACTTGGAAGAAGACAGGGAAGAAAGACTGGGCTTGACACAGTGATGTCAAGGCAAAAGGAAAATATGCCACATTCAGTTCTGCTTCTGCATGGAATCCTCCCTGAAGGCACTCTAGATTTATTTTTTTGTTTTACAATGGCCACGGTGAAATGAAGTGAATCTACTCACCCCTCTTGCCTGATTCCTCAAGGGAACAAAGAAGATGTTTTTAGGATAACAAACAAGAGATGTTGTTAGTGCAGTGGTGCTCATCACATGTGCCTTTGATCCAAATGAATTCAACTCCACCCATGCAACCAAGAAAGGGAGTGGGTAACAGCAATTAAAATTGCATTGGCTAATTCATTAATGTGCTGCCAAATGACCGTGGTTATGAAATGGCTCTGCCCTTTGTTGGGCTCTGTTCCTTTAGCTGTGTGAACAACTTGCCAAATGAATGTAGCTCCCAGCTCTGCCTGGTGCCCTCCCACAGAAGTGGCTCCAGTGCACCTGTGGGATTTCAAGAGTCCCTTGGTCTTCACCATGACATCTTTCTGAGGGATTCTCCAGGATAATTCTGATGACATATTACTGTTGTCTTCCTTTG
>NW_011494732.1:8794541-8806486 GCF_000754665.1 Bison bison bison
TTGGAGTATAACCCTGTATATGGTGCAGTTTCCCTGTAATGGACAGGACTGAAGGATTTGGTCAGTCACAGCTGTTCTGCTCTATTCCTTTTTCTAAAAAATATTTTATTGAAGTATAGTTGATTTACTAATGTTATGTTAGTTTCTGCTGTACACCAATACAGTTATATAATACATGTATATATATATATATTTTTTCATATTCTTTCCCATTATGGTTTATCACAGGATATTGAATATAGTTCCCTGTGCTACACAGTAGGACGTTGTTGTTTCTTCATCCTATAAATAACAGTTAATATCTGCTAATCCCAAGCTCCCAGTCCTTCCTCCCACCCAACCCCCTTGGCAACCAGAAGTCTGTTCTGTCTGTGATTCTGTTTCATAGATACGTTCATTTGTATTTTAGATTCCATGTGTAAGTGATATTATATGATATTTTGTTTTTCTATTTCTGACTTACTTTGCTTGTGTGTGTATGTTGCTGCTGTTTAGTCGCTCAGTTGTGTCTGACTACGTGACTCTGTGCGACCCCATGGACTGTAGCCCACCAGGCTCCTCTGCCCATGGGATTCTCCAGGCAAGAATACTGGAGTGGGTTGCCATGCCTTCCTCCAGGGGATCTTCCCAACCCTGGGAATGAACCCAGGTCTCACGCTTTGCAGGTGGATCATTTACTGTCGGAGCCACCAGGGAAGCCAGACTTATTTTGCTTAGTATGATAATCTCGAGGTCTGTCCATGTTGCTGCAAATGGTATTCATCCTTTTTTTGTGACTGAGTAGTATTCCACTGTATGTATATACCTCATCTTCTTTGTCTATTCATCTGTCAGAGGACATTTAGGTTGCTTCACGTCTTCGCTATTGTAAGTAGTGCTGCTGTGAGCATGGGAGTGCATGCATCTTTTCAAATTACAATTTTGTCTGGGTATATGCCCAGCAGTGGAATTGCCGTATTGTATGTTAGCTCCATTTTTTGTTTTTTGAGGAACCTCTATATTGTTTTTCATAGTGGCTATACCAGTTTACATTCCCACCAACAGTGTAAGAGGGTTTTCTTTTCTGCACACCCTCTCCAGCATTTGTTATTTGTCAACTTTTTAATGATGGCCATTCTGACCAGTGTGAGATGGTACCTCATTATAGTTTTGATTTGCATTTCTCTAATATTTACATTCCATTCTATTCTTTAGATCATTAGAATCACTATATATCTACCCTGTGATGCCCCGATTTAATGTTGTTAATAAATGTATGTTAGATTCCAAATTTGCTACCTGTTTAGTCCATACTTTAAACACGGAGAATCTCTGACTGTTAGGAACTGAATGTTTTTACCGACCTTCTGCTTCCTTCTCCAGTTCCCCAAATTTATATGTTGAGGCTTTGACCCCCCAAAAGTGAAGCCTTTGGGAGATAATTAGATGTAGATGAATTCATCAAGGTAGGCCCCATGATGGAATTCATGTCCCTAGAAGAAGAGGAAGAGAGATGAGGGCTCCTTTTCCTTCTACCACATGAGAAATACAGGGGCTGCCTGTCAGCCAGGAAGTGGGTTCTCAACAGGCTCTCAGCCTGTTCTCCCTCACAGCCTCTAGAACTTTGAGAAATTAATGTCTGTTGTTTAAGGTGCTTTATCTGTGTGTCTGATGCTTTTGTTAAAGCTTTTAGGATAGAGGAAGATACCGGCTGAGAGATTGCATTCAGAAAAGGAGTAAAACTATGCCTAGAAAAGAGACAGTTGCAAACCCATCAAGCTGTGTGACACGTCAGCTCTGCAGGGCCAAGGTCAGGCCTCTGCTTGGTTCCTCAAGCTCAGGCTTTTTCTCCCTTGGTAGTGCTGTTACATACTATGTATGGCAAGGATGGTATTTACTGACACGATGCAAGGGAGATAAGACCTGGGCTAATGGAGTAAAACTGAGTAGAACATATGGAATCAGGATGGAATGTTCTGGAAGTCAACCCTAAAGTCAACTAAGGATGGGGATCACATTGCTCATATCCCATTATAAACCAGTCCAGATGCTGATGACATGTTTGACCACACTCACTGCCCTGCAGCCCCCGGAGAGGGGGAGGAAAAGCATGATTTCTGTTCTCCTTCCCCTGTTTTCTGCATCTACAGGATTCAGATCATAGCTGCCATGGAAACTGTGCGTTGGAATTTCTGGAGCCCTTAATTTTAACTTAGCATAGAAAAAACACTTTTGTGCTGATTTTATAATTATTCACGACAAGGAGAAAGTGACTAAATGTCTCCTGACAGTGAAGGAAGATACAGCAACGCTTTCTTCTTTCTTCCTTTCTTCTTGCTTTCATAAAGATACGAGTATTTGAAGTACGTTATGGATCCAGGAGTCACTCTTCCGTCTTTTGCAGATTCCGATATCATAGCTGAGTTGCAAGAGCTCCAGCCTTCAGTGAAGGACTTTGAAGTGAGAAGTGTCGTAGGCTGCGGTCACTTTGCTGAAGTACAGGTGGTCAGAGAGAAAGCGACTGGGGATGTCTATGCCATGAAAGTCATGAAGAAGAAGGCCTTGTTGGCCCAGGAGCAGGTAGGAGCATTTAACATCCAGCCTCCCCTGTCTGAACCAGCAGGTTCATTGCAGAGATGAGAATCTGCTGAATTGACACCTGGGATGGAGCCGGTTTTCCTCTGCATCCCTAGTTTTAATTACTGTGGCGTAGCCAGGAAGGTCTGAGCGTGCTTTCTTGAACTGATATTGACTAATTTTGAAGATTGACAAGCTCCCTTGGGTTGCTTGATCATGTTTTTATAGTTGCATATTATTCAGAACCAACTTGGCCTTTTCACTAATGAATTTGAGATGATCTTTTGTGACCATCCACTGGGAATTCAGAGATGTGCATATCATGCGGTGAGTTAGATAGCCTTTGCTTTTGTACACATCTTATATATTTGTGTTGGGGGCCTCTGTACTTGATTTTTTTTTTTTTTTTGGTATTTGGTTTTAAAAGAGGCCTCTGAAGAAATTAAATTGTTCTGTGGCTAGGGAGTTGCCAGTCTGAGAGGAGGTGAGAAGTTATCTTTCTGGTTGTGGTGTTTTTCTCTCTCTTTAAACAAGGCTGCTGCTCCCAGACGTTATTGATTCATTTGCAGTGTTTCTAGAGCGACGGCCATCAGCCTTGGTGTTCGGAGAGCAATTTATTAGTTACCCATGTTCGAGAGCACATCATGTGTCCGGTAATGGACCCAGCTCCGTGGGAAGTCTGCAAAAGGAATCAAAGCTCCGTGGCTGTTAGTTTTAGGGTTTCAGCACAGCCTTGGAAAGTTGAGGAAAAATGGCAGATCCATAAAGCAGGCCCTTAGGAGCTAAAGCATCACAAAAGAGGGAGCAGTTAGCAAATTCACAAACGACAGAATGAGGAAAGGTGTGGGTGAGCCAGAGACAGGGCAGGTTCACACTGCTGAGAGGGAACATGGGTTCTGGGCAGGGAGAAGTGACGAGAATGTACCAGGTAGAAGTGTGCTGTTCTGGAGGTGTAAGTGCTAGAATGCTATGCAGATGTATGTGTTTGTGTGTGTTTAGAAGTTTAGAACAAATAGACTGGAAAATGAGGAGAAGTAAGGACATGGGAGTTGGGAGGAGGTGATTGGTGGGAAACCTCAAGAACTCCCTTCTGGCTACTGTGATAAAATATGCATCACATAAAATTTACCACTTGAACTATTTTTGAGTGTACAGTTCTGTGGCATTAAGTACATTGGCAGTGTTGCATCACCATCACCACTGTCCACCTTTAGAACTTTTTCATCATCCTAAACTGAAACTCTGTACCCATTAAACGGTAACTCATCATCTCCCCCAAGAACCGGTTTTTGGAGTTGGAATTTAATTTGTGAGACGCTTGGGGTTCACATAGGCTTTTGGAAGCAGAAGGTTGGGATCGGGGTTTCAGCACTTCAGTGACTGTGTGACCTCTGGTCAAAGACACAGCAGAGGGCAGGAAGCTGCTTGTCAGAATCTGAGAATGCTGTGTCTTTTGTTCAGGAATGAAATGTGGGCAACTTCATAGAATGATTACATGACAGGATGTTGCAGATCATTTGGAAGAGAGGTGTGGAAGATGCTCACTGAGCCTCCCAGCACCTAAGAAGCACCTGCCATCAGGCCACACCTACCAAGCACCTGTTGGGTCTGGTGTGTCCTAGGTCCTTGGAAGAGGCCTTAGATGTAGCCTTGTGCTCCTTATATTTCATATGGGCAATGGTGCATAGAAAAGGAAATGAATCCAGCACATTCCATACTGCAGGTGAGGGATAGAGACCCTCACTCAGCACATCCCATACTGCAGGTGAGGGATAGGGACCCTTGCCCAGGTGTGCTCCTCCGGGTGAATGACTTGAGTCACCCCGTGTGAGGTATATGCTGGGGGATTTAAAAATCTCACATATCCAGGAGCTAATTAAAGCCACCCACCCGTTAGTTACCTGAGCCACGCAGGACTATCACAGACAGGATGCTCTGTTCCTCTCATTGCATCCCAACAGGGGAGTCTCAGTTGCGGCTTGTCACGTTCCTGAGGATGTCACGTTGGTATCTGCCACCTTTCACTGCAAGTTACTCCTTTCCTCTTTGTAATTGCATAGGTATTTTGGAAGGAGATACTTTCAAACTGGGGAAGTACCTGTTTCTGATAAAACTTTCAACCCATCCATTTATTTATATCTGTATGCACTTGCGTTTGCCTGTCAATGAGTTACAGTCCATTCCTGTCAGTATATGTTTTTATACTCAAATTGTTCCCAAGTTGGCCAATGAGAATCTCTTCAGGTTGGCTTTTGTATATCCTTTTGACATATTCCCCATCTTTGAATTCTGTGTTACTTTCTGATACAAGATGTTTGGGCTCTTAAACTCACTTTACCTGCCTCAGCCCCACAGTCAGTCATTTCTCTGGGAGCCCTGCATTTTGTTATTTATTTATTTTTTTAAGTGGAAAACAGTATTTAGAGGCCAAGGTCTGGGCACGAGGTGTTCTCTTTGCTATCAGGATGTCATTGCTGCCAGACTCCATTCAGTGGACAAGGCCAGGAAATACATGTACGTGTATGCAGCATACCTACCTCATACACACGAACATTAACATCTGTATTTATTTCTGTATCTACTTGTGTATGTTGAAAACCATGTATTCACATCAGCATCTCCAAGTCCTCTCCAGCTTCATAAGGTTTGTTATCATTTTCACCCTTTCCATGTTTGTAACTCTGATATCACCCTCAATGTTTTTTACTTATTTAATGCACCTGTGTCCATCTGTCAACTCTACCTTGACAGGCTCAGATGCTCTAGGTCATCTAGACCTAGATTGACTTCCTTACCATACGTGAGCCTTTGATACCCCACATTGGTCTGCTCCACATGTGGTTGCTTCCCTCCTCACCCTGCTCGGACCTGTCACCCTGTTCTGGACTACCATGGCTTTCCTTGTCACTTGTCATGGATGTTTATCTGGTTATTGTCCATCTCATGGTTTTAGGACTGAATTGCTCAGTAAGGGAAGACGAAGAGAAAGATTTAAATTTCAAAGATGTTGGTCGACTTCGAAGAAAGACATTAAGTAAATAACTGGACACTATTGTATGGATCTGGCAAAAATTGAGCAAAGTAGGCATAAGAATGAGATTTGTGGAATGTTGGACTATGTGATGGCTTTTTAAAAAAGAAACAAAACTAGGTATCAGTTTAAGCTTAAAGGGAGAACAAAGAGCATTTCCCCCATCACACTTAGTTCTTTATAATTGTCTTAATAGTTTCTATTCCTCCTAGGTCTCATATTTTGAGGAAGAACAGAACATATTATCTCGGAGTACAAGTCCTTGGATCCCCCAGTTGCAGTATGCCTTTCAGGACAAAAATAACCTTTATCTGGTGAGTCTTTCCATCCATCTCTGTAGAATTAGCCTAGTGTTGCAATAATCAGATAGCACGGCTGTGTAATTGAATGTGGTTCTTGGCCACATGGCCCATGACACTTTTCATTCATTCTCATGCTCTCCTGCCTTTCAGGTGTCTTCTTATTCTTGTCCTAAAGATGAAGACCTGATCCATTTAGAAACAGCCCCATTTATTGCTGGATATTGCAGCTATGGCTCAAAGGGCAATAAAGAGAAGTCATTTATTGGCAATAGTCTGATAGTACCTTTAACAAAATCTTACTTTAAATTTTAAAAATTGAGATAGAGCATGGTTATTATAAGAAAATGCAAACACTGAGGAAATGTATGACATAAAAGAGAACATGCTTGACCTTTCTCTCTAATCGCTGTCCCCTGGGAAACACATGTTAATGGTTATGTATGTTCGTTCTGGCTCTTAACCATGAGTTGTGGAAAGAATATTTCTGTGCCTGTGCCTATCACACATGTATATAGTTTGTTTCACAAAAATGGTGTGTTACTGTCTACTCTGCTCTTCAACTTGCTTTTTGCCTTTCAGTAATTTCTCCCTGACATCTTTTCATGTCAGTGCATGCAAATCTGCATTGTTCTTTTGAGCAGCACCATGGTTTTCACTGACGTGCATGTAGCATAACTTACAGAATGTTAAAATTCATTTTGGGACGTTGTTTAGGTTCTTAGGGATTTAGATTCCTAAAGTTAAAGGTATCTTAGAAGCAAGTTTCGGAGAAGGCAATGGCACCCCACTCCAGTACTTTTGCCTAGAAAATCCCATGGACGGAGGAACCGGTTAGGCTGCAGTCCATGGGGTCGAGAAGAGTTGGACACGACTGAGCGACTTCACTTTCACTTTTCACTTTCATGCACTGGAGAAGGAAATGGCAACCCACTCCAGTGTTCTTGCCTGGAGAATCCCAGGGACCCGGGAGCCTCGTGGGCTGCCGTCTCTGGGGTCACGCAGAGTCGGACACGACTGAAGCGACTTAGCAGCAGCAGCAGCAGAAGCAAGTTTTGTTCCTGATTCAGCCCTTAGAACAAGACTATCCTATTACGTTGAATGGAGATAAACTTTTATAGAGCTCACATCAGAGAAGAGGGTAAGAGATGGATGCCTATTTGTTTTGAATCTTCACTGGGCATTTTAGGGGGACTTCACTGGTGGCTCAGATGGTAAAGAATCTGCCTGCAGTGCAGGGGACCTGGGTTTGATCCCTGAGTCAGGAAGATCTCCTGGAGAAGGGATTGGCAACCCACTCCAGTATTCTTGCCTGGAGAATCCTATAGACAGAGGAGCTTGGCAGGCTACAGTCCATGGGGTTGCGAGAGTCAGACACGACTGAGCAACTAACACTAGGAAAACTCACCACCTTTATTTCTGATCTGGAATAAACAGTTATTTGCCTTGGTTTCATCTTAGTTGGGAACCAGTACCAGTGGGGAGGCTCTTTCTGGTCCCACCCGGCCTTCTGACAAGGGTATTCTCACATGGATATGCTGGGAAACTGGCCTTGTGCTCACCATGCGATCCTTCAGAGCCATCACCATGCCTATGGCTCTATGTCCTGAAACTTCTTTTTCTTGAATATTGTCTTGGAAGCTTTCCTTCCTTGAAACCTGGAGCTTGAAGCCCTGACCTTTACAAATGACCTTGGTGTGTTTCTAGGCTCACTGCTGTCCTAGGACATTTGTTGGATATGGCAATATTTGTCCTGTGCTATGTATGTCTTGTGGAGCCCCTCGTATTTGGACGTATTAACAGATTTACTCGTTATCTTTTAGAAAAGCAATTCCTTTGACACAGTAGGTTCTTTGTTGATTATTGTTGTTTTGGATGTTTTTAACTAGAGCTCTGCAAATGATACAGAACATCAGCTCGGGAGCATAAGTTTTGTTTCTGAGGCCACACAGGCTGTCCCAGAGCTGGGAAGGGCTCTAATTTTTGGTGAAAGTTGAGAATCCACAATTTTCTGGTCTGCCTTGCACTGCTCCAAAAACTTTACCATTCTCTTCCTCTGAGTTGAAGTGCTCAACCTTTTTGTTTTTTATTTTATTTTATTTTTTAAAATCTTATTTATTTTATTTTTTGACTGTGGTGGGTCTTCATTGCTGTGTAGGCTTTTCTCCATTTGTGGTGAGCGGGGGCTACTTTCTGGCTGCAGCGTGCATGCTTCTCATGGCGGTGGCTTCTCTTGGAGCTCAGCCTTTTTGATCTCCAGTCTCACGCAACTTCTTAATAGTTCAGTTCAGTTGCTCAGTCGTGTCCCACTCTTTGTGACCCCATGAACTGCAGCACCCCAGGCCTCCCTGTCCATCACCAACTCCCGGAGTTCACTCAAACTCACGTCCATCGAGTCGGTGATGCCATCCAGCCATCTCATCCTCTGTCGTCCCCTGCTCCTCCTGCCCTCAATCTTTCCCAGCATCAGGGTCTTTTCAAATGAGTCAGCTCTTCGCATCAGGTGGCCAAAGTATTGGAGCTTCAACTTCAACATCAGTCCTTCCAATGAACACCCAGGATTGATCTCCTTTAGGATGGACTGGTTGAATCTCCTTGCTGTCCAAGGGACTCTCAAGAGTCTTCTCCAACACCATAGTTCAAAAGCATCAATTCTTCGGTGCTCAGCTTTCTTTATAGTCCAACTCTCACATCCATACATGACCACTGGAAAAACCATAGCCTTGACTAGACGGACCTTTGTTGACAAAGTAATGTCTCTGCTTTTTAATATGCTATCTAGGTTGGTCATAACTTACCTTCCAAGTAGTAAAGTGTCTTTTAATTTCCTGGCTGCAGTCACCATCTGCAGTGATTTTGGAGCCCAGAAAAATAAAGTCAGCCACTGTCTCCACTGTTTCCCCATCTATTTCCCATGAAGTGATGGGACTGGATGCCATAATCTTTGTTTTCTGAATGTTGAGCTTTAAGCCAACTTTTTCACTCTCCTCTTTCACTTTCATCAAGAGGCTCTTTAGTTCTTCTTCACTTTCTGCTATAAGGGTGGTGTCATCTGCGTATCTGAGGTTATTAATATTTCTCCTGGCCATCTTGATTCCAGCTTGTGCTTCTTCCAGCCCAGCATTTCTCATGATGTTCTCTGCATATAAGTTAAATAAGTAGGGTGATAATATACAGCCTTGATGTACTCCTTTTCCTATTTGGAACCAGTCTGTTGTTCCATGTCCAATCACTGTTAAAAAAAAAAAAGTAATCACTGTTGAAGTACTTTGGAACTTTCACACTATTATGGTAAGTTTTGGTGGAGGTGATGACAGATTCTGAGTGTTCTAGGTGAAGGAACTCACATTAGTGAGGACTAGTGGTTCAGCCCCAAATGGCAAGTCCCTGCTTGTTTCTGGAGGGAAGCCATCTTCTGCTTGTCTCTGGAATGGCCGGTGAGGACGATCAGCGGGGACCTGGGAGTAACATTTGTAGTTTTCTTCACGTTGATTGTAGTTGTTTTTTTTCTTTCCCCACCACTCAACAGTTTTTACAGCACATCTTTAAGGGGGTAACATTTGGGCATTTTGAGAATTTTAAACTCTTTGGTTTCACTCTTTTTATCCTTACTGATTGGCTCTGTTACAGTAGTGAGAACCTTCCCATTTTTTCCTTAATTATGGATTTAATTGCTGTGGATTCTGTTTGGATATAGCTTGTCTGGAATACCTTGTGCATTGGGAATATCTACCATTCCTCTGCTAGGACAGCCTTCCGTTGGTGGGGGTCTTCAGGTTGTGGGGCTTCCCTCTGGATCATGACACCAGCATTGACATTCTTAGCTGAAGATGGTCTTCTCAGTTTTTCTGCCCACCATCTTGCAAGATGGGACTGATCTCAAAGTGACTGTTTTCTGAAGTTCTGGTTGCCTCAGCACCTCAATACCTGGCTACAAGAACGTTTTTATGCCATTCTTAAGTAGCTCCATTAGGTATAATTATCGCTGGGTATTTGGTAATCTGGTAATTATTTCCTTGCCTACATTTTCTTTTCCAGCACTTTGATACTTTGAAATAAAATGCTTGCTAAGGGTACAGTTTTCATATGAGAAATCCAAGCTTAGCATAGGACTTAAGATATGATAGATCCACCATCTCTTATCTGCAATTCTGAAATACCCAGTGCTCTGAATAACCTCAGGTTATTTTATTGCTTATTTGTCAGAAGACCTGACTTGAACTCTGTAGCAAAACTTGACCCAAACTCCTATTTATTCCCTTTAGTGCAACTATTCATCCATTTTGCTGCAAATTATGAATCTGTGTGATTACAGGGTGCTATCCCAGGTCCTACCTGAGGGATCTGTATTTGCTTTGTAAAGCACTGAAATTCCCCTGTGCCTATAGATGATTAAACTTTTGAAATTTGGGGAGACCTACAAATCACAGTAAACTCCCCTGGCAGTTAAATATTAATGTATAATGCAATTGGAGTTTAACTGAAGATACATTTAAAATCAGTGCCATAGCAGCACTATTTGTAATAGCTAAGACCTGGGAGTAACGTAAATGTACACCAACAGGTTAATGGACAAAGACGTGGTGTGTATACACTGGAATACTATCCAGCCGTGAAAAAGAATGAAATCATGTCATTTGCAGCAATATGGATGGACCTGGAGATTATCATACTAAGTGACATAAGTCAGAGAAAGAAAAATATTGTATGTTACTGCTTCTAAGTAGAATCTAAAATCATGGTACAAATGAACATATTTAAAAAACAGAAATAGATTCATAGACACAGAAAACAAAGATGGTTATCAAAAGAGAAGGGGGAAGAGGAGGGATAAACTGAGAATTTGGGATTAACAGATACACACTACTATGGATAAAATATATAGTCAGCAAGGACCTACTGTATAGCATAAGGAATTATATTCAATATCTTATAATAACCTATGATGAAAAAGGATCTGAAAAAATATGTATACTTTCTCCACGCTCTCGCCTCTTTCCCTGTTTACCTTGTTAACTCTTGTTTCTCCTTCTGGGCTCCAGTCAGATGTTACTTCCTCCAGAACCCCTTCCTGGACCTGTGGGAGGGACACCCCTCTGCTGTGTGCTCAGAGCAGCCTGAACTTGCTCTTGGTGAGTGGGTGGCAGTTGCCTCCACCAGGCTTCAGCCTCCATCAGAGTGGTGATATCTCCCTGGCTTCTAGTAGAGCTTCCACAGGTTGTCGCTTAAGAAATATTTATTGGTTGGCTGCATGATTAATTTCATAGAAATTTGATTTACAGACCGTGTACTTACAGCACTATGGAAGTTGTATTATGTTAATGTTGTTTAGTCGCTTCCCAGGTGGCACTAGCAGTAAAGAATCCACCTGCCAGTGCAGGAGATGCAGGAGACTTGGGTTCAGTCCCTGGGCAGGAAGATCCTCTGGAGTGGAAAGTGGCTACCTGATCACCAGTATTCTTGCCTGGAAAATTACATGGATGGAGGAGCCTGATAGCTTACAATCCATGGGATCACAGAGAGTCGGACACAACTGAGCAACTAAGCACAGCACAGTCCCTGAATCATGTCTGACTCTTTTTCAACCCCATGGACTGTAGCCTGCCAGGCTCCTCCATCTATGTGATTTCCTGGGCAAGAATACTAGAGTGGGTTGCCATTTCTTTCTCCAGGGGAATCTTGCTGACCCAGGGATCACACCTGTGTCTCCTATACTGGCAGGTGGATTCTTTACTCCTAAGTCACGTGGGAAACCTGTTAAGTTAATAGTATGAGTTTTTTTTCTCCGAAGTATGCTGTTGAAGACAGGTCCACTGAAATTTTTTAAAATTTGATTTGCAGCGCAAGGAAATTGAACTTGGATCTTTTTGAGTTTTGATGGTTAAAAATTTCCCATTCATAGTTACACACCAGTGAGCGTGGCTTACCAGGTTTTACTATAGTAAATCCTAGCAAAGTCCGTCTTAACGTCTGGTTCCATGTAACAAGGCAAGTCGCGTATCCTGGCAGGTGGCCCACAGAAGCTGTACTTTGTTGATCTGGTTCATGATGAAATCTGT
>NW_011494732.1:8806586-8822978 GCF_000754665.1 Bison bison bison
GATGAAATCTGTTCCATTCTGTTTAACAGATGCCTTCCCCAATGTCCTTCCATGAAGGAGCTGCCGGTCTCCACAAAGAAAACATTGTTCTGCAACTCATTGCTTGTAGTATTGTATCTAAATTCTTTGTGCGAATCGTAAAGCTTGCTAACTTGTGCTGATATTTTTCATACTGTAGGTCTTTTCAGGCTGCCCATGCTCTGAGCCTATTACTGACTCACGAATCTATTTTCCCTTTTGTGACCTTACATGAGCTTCCTTCTGTTCATTCCCAAAGTTTTCTTCCCCCTAGTTGCACACAGGGATTTATTAGTTAAGGTATAGGCTAAGGTCATATACCAAAGAAACCCTCAAATACAGTCCAGACTGGTGGGCAGCCTGTTGTACATGATGATTCCTTTCTGTGTCTTCCTGCGCCTTAGGATGTTGTCTTCTTTGACACGCTTAAAGTTGGACCATCTCATGTCTATATGTTCCACGTGGCTGGGAGGAGAAAAGAGCAGAAAGGCAGAGCAAGCAGACTCCTTCTACACAGGTGATGCAGAAGTGGGACACATCACTTCCTCTCACGTCTTGTTGACCAGAACTTTGTCATGACTGTACACGTCTGTACTGTCTCACCGCATGGCCTCTTACTGCTGTGGGAGAAGGAAAGAATGGATTTGCGGGATCAGTTAGAGTCTGGCCCAGAGGTTAAAACAGCTCCTTTTGTAGATTAACAGATGGGGTTAGACACGAGGCCCCCAAGCTCCACCTCCCGTGGTCTTCCTTATTACATTTATACTGTCACATCCAAAACTGTTTCTAACACAACCGTGTTCGGATGTCCTGCTTGGGTTTAGTTCTTTACGTTTCTTGTCTTGCTTTTAACCCATGGGGATACCATTTTGTGGATACTTCCCTTCCTACGTAGGAGTCATTTGAAGGGGGGCTCTTCTGGGCAGTGGCCCCAGGGACTGTCTGATCACCAGCCTCTGCCATCATTGGGGGTGGGAGAGGGTTAACCAATACTGCTTCTTTGTTTATTTTATTTGAGTGAAATACGGCAGCTTAGGATCATTTTGACGGCGAGACATGTGCTGTTTTGATCTCTTGGGTAAGATGATCCAGTTTTAGGCATGTCTCAAAACTCACCAGTGCTGCTGCTTCACAAGCCAGCTGCCCATCAGAAGGAAGCTGTTATTTAGAATATAGGTTCCTTTTATTCTGTTCCTTGCTTGGTCTCTCTGGAGTCATTGGCCTTTTCAGCTTCAATTTTCTCATTGGCGAAATGAGATATTAATACGTCTTATTGACTCCAATTCGATTGCTGAGTGTGTTATTGCCTCAGGGGGTTCTTTGAGTTCTCAGTGCCTTTGAAGTAGTGGTTCTGCATGTTGGTCTTTTGAGGCATATTTCAGAGACGTGCATTTAGAGTTTCACCATTCTGGAGACTGTAGTTACGTTGTCCTGATTTGCCTGGCCCCAGTCTTCAGCATTGCTGATCCAGTAGGTCTTGCAGGGTGGGGCCCGAGTTCATATTTCTCATCGGGTCCCAGACCCCACTTTGAGAACCAATGACCTACAGCCATAGCTAGTTTCTGGTTACCACTTCTTCCTTGTGCTTCTTTAGTCATAGTGTACACATCCGAGACCCCTTTCCTTACCCTCTCAGGCCAACGAATGGTGCCTACTCCCCTGCTGTTGCTCGCCCCGGGGTGTTCAGCATCTGGTGTTCATTTCCTTTAACCCTTCCCACACCTCTACACATAGCCCTTTCCTCAGTTCATGACCTCAAATCACCTAGTTTGAGTATGGGGTCAGCTTCCTGCCAAGACTCTGGATGATTGGATGCTCAGTGAGGATTTTTTGAATAGAAGGATGACTCAGGCTGGGATTCATACTTTCTGACGTAAAGGGCCTTCTCTCTTTTTCTCTTGGTCACCTTGCCCTTCAAGAAGAAGAATTTAGGGTTTGTGCCAGGGGCTTCTCTCCTTAGAGTATCCACCCTGTCCTCCCCTGAGCCAAAGATCAGGAACACTGCGCAGGGCGGGTGACGATGCCAGCAGCAACCTTAACATTTTCATGGCACTTGCAGTCATGCTGATTGTAGTGCAGGCATTTCAAGGACATGATTCTAAGAGGCGGCCAGCACAGTATGCCTTTAACGACACCAGTATGCAAATTGGGATAGAATGCAAAGAACTATTATAAATCTACCCCCATATGTACACACATACATGCAAGCGTATGTGTGTGTATGCACACATACACATTTTTCCTTTGTTTCAAATACAACGCAACTGATGGGAATTGCCATCCCAGCACTTGGGTAGAGATGCACACACCAAGAGAGAAGCTGCCGCTCCTTCCAAACTAAACACATGTAAGATCTGCCCTTTAATTAGCATCTGCAGCTGCTGCCATCAGAAAGGTCTGTCTCTGTCGGCCGGGACGTCTTTGCTTTAAAAGAGCAAGTCCATTATAGCTCCAAGCCAGGCTGGTCTGTCAGCTGCTGTGCTTTCTCTGCCATCCACAGGGCTGTCACAGTGTTCAGGGTGGTTTTACTGTAGGGCTTTTTTGCATCCTCCTGGCTCCCTGGCCTCTATTACCATGCCTTAGTGATCACTGTTGAGGTGACCTGCAGGGAGATCTCCTATTTTTGCAGGGATGTAGGATGGTTGCTTCAGTGCGGGTGGACTGGTCATGTTTCAGCCCTTTGCTCTCAGTGATCTTGTCCTAATATGCGGAATGGCTCCAGGTAACCGCTGGAAAATTATAAGCAGCAGAAGTGAGGGCTGTATTCAAGCCAGCTTTCATACCAGGGCGTCTCTTCTGTAGAATCTTCTCACTCGGTTGGAGTAGTGACCCATGTTGCCCCTGCAGCCTCGTCAGCGTCGGGTCTTAATACAGTGCTGCATTGCAGTCACCCCAGAAGCTCCTTGAAATGCAGATGCTTGGCCCCCACCTGTGGAGCTTGATCCATGAAGAAGTTGATCCATGGAATCCACCTTTTTTGGCAAGCTTCCTCAATGGTTGGGATGAGAAAGAGACGTACTTTATAATAAACCCATTAGTATTACTGAATTTTTTTTTCCAGTTCTTTTTCATTCTACCTGAATTCCAGCTCCATGAAGGCAGGGATTTTTGTCAGTTTTTATCACTGCTATTTTTCTATTAATAATATCTAGAATAGTGCCTGGCACATAATATGTGGATGAATGTGTTTTATCCTTTTTTAAAAAAAGTGTTTCTTTATGTGGATGAATGTGGATGAATGTGTTTTATCCTTTTTTAAAAAAAGTGTTTCTCCAGGTGATTCTGGTGTATAGACAGGCTTGAGAAGCCCTGCCCTAGAGGACTTGCCAGTTTTTTTCTTGGGTTAGAAGTCACTTTTCCAGGGAGGATCCATGTCTCTCTGGGCATCTCTGAATAGTAAAAGTCAGGGATGGAGTCCTTTTAGGGGACAAGTTCGGATGCTGTGAATGATCTGTTTGGTACAACCTGGGTGGTGACTTTGGTCTAACGTGTTCATTGTGTTCTGTTCTGCTGACCTTGGTCTTTGGTTTATAGTATGTCATTTGGTATGAAGACTTGAAAACTCTTGGTGTGAGACTTGATGATGCTTTCAGAGCTCCTTTTTTTTTTTTTAACTGAAGTGTAGTTGATTTACAGTGTTGTATTAAGTTCTGCTGTACAGCAAAGTGATTCAGTTATACTTATGTACAGAGTACATTTTTATAATACTCTTTTCCATTATGGTTTATCATAGGATTGACTATAGTTCTCTGTGTTATATAATAGGATCTTGTTATTTATCCATTCTATATATAACAGCCTACATCTGCTAACCCCAACCTCCCATTCCATCTCTTCCCCCACCGCACGTCAACCACCATTCTGTTCTTTATGTAATATAATTCTGTATTTGTTTCATAGACAGGTTTAGTTGTGTCATAGTTTAGATTCAACATATAAGTGATACCATATGGTATTCATCTTTGTCTGACTGACTTCTTCACTTAGTATGATAATCTCTAGTATGTTACTGCAAATGGCATTATTTCATTCTTTTTTATAGCTGGGTAGTACTCCATTGTTGGAGAAGGCAATGGCACCCCACTCCAGTACTCTTGCCTGGAAAATCCCATGGACGGAGGAGCCTGGTAGGCTGCAGTCCATGCTAAGGGTCAGACACGACTGAGCGACTTCACTTTCACTTTTCACTTTTCTGCACTGGAGAAGGAAATGGCAACCCACTCCAGTGTTCTTGCCTGGAGAATCCCAGGGACGGGGGAGCCTGGTGGGCTGCCGTCTATGGGATCGCACAGAGTCGGACACGACCAAACTGACTTAGCAGCAGCAGTACTCCATTGTGTGTGTATACACACACACACACACACACTATATCTTCTTTGTCCATTTATCTGTCAACAGGAATTTAGGTTGTTTCCACGTCTTGATTGTTGTGAATAGTGCTGCTGTGGGCATAGGGGTGCATGTATCTTTTTGAATTAGAGTTTTGTCTGGATATATGCCAAGGAGTGGGATTGCGGGATCATATGGCAACTCTATTTTTAGTTTTCTGAGGAACCTCCATACTGTTTTCCACAGTAGCTGCACTAACTTATGTTCCCACCGACAGTGTAGAAGGGTTCCCCTTTCTGGAAACTCTTGATTTGGTATCATTTTTTTTTTTTTTGTAAATTAATTAATTTTAATTGAAGACTAATTACAGTATTGTAGTGGTTTTTGCCATACATTCACATGAATCGGCCATGGGTATACATGTGTCCCCCATCCTAAACCCCCTCTCCCACCTCCCTCCCCATCCCATCCCTCAGGGTCATCCCAGTGCACTGGCCCTGAGCGCCCTGTCTCATGCATCGAACCTGTACTGGCCATCTATTTCACATATGGTAATATACATGTTTCAATGCTATTCTCTCAAATCATCCAACCCTTGCCTTCTCCCACAGAGTCCAAAAGTCTGTTCTTTACATCTGTGTCTCTTTTGCTGTCTCATATAGGATCATTGTTACCATCTTTCTAAATTCCATATATATGTGTTAATATACTGTATTGGTATTTGGCTTCCCTGGTAGCTCAGCTGGTGAAGAATCTGCCTGCAATGCAGGAGACTCCTGTTTGATTCTTGGGCTGGGAAGGTCTGCTGGAGAAGGGATAGGCTACTCACTCCACTGTTCTTGGGCTTCCCTGGTGCCTCAGCTGGTAAAGAATCTGCCAGATGGTGATTGCAGCCATGAAATTAAGAGACGCTTGCTCCTTGCAAGAAAAGCTATGACAAACCTAGACAGCATATTAAAAAGTGAGACACTACTTTACTGACAAAGGTCCATCTAGTCAAAGCTCTGGTTTTTCCAGTAGTCATGTATGGATGTCAGAGTTGGACCATAAAGAAAGCTGAGCGCCGAAGAATTGATACTTTTGAACTGTGGTGTTGGAGAAGACTCTTGAGAGTCCCTTGGACTGCAAGGAGATCCAACCAGTCCATCCTAAAGGAAATGAGTCCTGAATGAATATTGGAAGGACTGATGGTGAAGCTCCGATACTTTGCCCACCTGATGTGAAGAACTGACTGATTGGAAAAGACCTTGATGCTGGGAAAGATTGAAGGCAGGACAGGAAGGGGACAACAGAGGATGAAATGGTTGGATGGCATCACTGACTTGACGGACATGAGTTTGACCAAGCTCTGGGAGTTGGTGATGGACAGAGAAGCCTGGCGTGCTGCAGTCCATGGGATCACAGAGAGTCAGACACGACTGAGTGACTGAACTGACTTGAAAGTCTAAAAGTGTTTTCTGAAAGTGTCCAAGTCCTGGTTCTTTATTATTTCTTTAGACTCAAGAGCAAAACTGATGAAGTTTGGTATCACCACACACAAGTTGTCTTCCCTTGGGCTCCATTCATCCCAGGATGAGTGACTATACCTCAGTAGGATAGTTTGGGGATGGGGGTCACATCGTGGGTAGCCAAATTTAGTCAGTAAGTGCCTAAACTAAGTTCTGATGGTGTGCAGTTGGGATGTTCAGTAATTTTCTGGCAGTCCAGAATCTTGTTGGAAGGTCAAATTTGATTAGGTTCTTTGATAAGGAGTTTTGTTATTTAGTGTGACTTTCTTGACCTCATGCTGTAGAGCCTCCTGCCTAGTAGCTGTTGTCATTTTTGTTGCTTATTTTCTTAATGAGCCGTTTTCAAGAAATGGAAAGTTGTTTGACCAGTAGAAAAGACTAATCTAATTTGGGAAGGGATTTTCAGCTCAGGAATTTGGATTTTCTGAATAGAAGCAAAGCTTACATATGTTTTTGCCTTTCTAAGAGATGGTTCTGATTGTCTGAACTACTTTTCATTGTCATTACAGATAGAATTTTCTTTTGTTTAAATATTTATTTGGCTGTGTCAGATCTTAGTTGCAGCATGCAGGATCTTTAGTTGCAGCACTTAAGCTCTTAATTAGTGCATGTGGGATCTAGTTCCCTGACCAGGGATCATACATACCTGGGCCCCTTTCAATGGAGTGTGGAGTCTTAGCCACTGGACAACCAGGGAAGTTCCACAAATAGAATCTTAGTGGCCAGCAGCTGCTCTGTGTTTGACTTTCTCAGTCTTAAACTTGCAATCCATTCTATTTTCTTCACGTCTTTAATAGAGCCGGATCAGAAAATTTGTAAGTGCACCATGTCGTCATAAATACGCATTGTTCCTATTTTAAGACGTTTTGGTTCTAAAAGCATGAGTACTTCTGTTATTATCTGCAATATTTTTTTGCATGTGGATATTTAAGACCTTTTTAATGGCAGTATATATTTTTAAAACAGACGTAAAAAAATTAACATTCACCCACATGCCCAGAGCGTGTGGAGAAGCAGGTTGGGATGTGTGGGTGAGCAGTAGGCAGCCAGGTGCCTTCCGCGGGCTCTTCGAGGATTGGGACAAGCAGCTTACATCTGCCTAGAATTTGGGGGAAATAAAGTCTGCATTTTAGCTGATGCTCATTCTCAGTGTTGCTGTCCTTGTTAGTTCATAATGGAAACTTCATTTTCAAATTGTCCAGTATCTGGTTGAGTATCTGCTACGTGTAAGATGCCAGGTGACGAGGGGCCCTTGGGGAGGACATGCAAGTTCCTGGTTCCTCCTGAGGTCCCTGGTGTCTGTTGACCTGGTGTTGGGCAGAGACTGTACTGACCAGCCTGAGGCCTCTGGGGACATATGCAGCTGCTCCATGTCTGACTTGGCTAGAGCCTTCTTCTAATTCTGGACTGAAAGCAAACAGAAATTTGGAGGAGGATGGAGATAATTCACATCCTGTAGTTGGCTTCTATAATGCAGTGGTTTGAGAGATTTGTGTGTGTGTGTGCTAAGTTGCTTCAGTCATGTCCGATTCTTTGCGACCATATGGACTATAACCTTCCAGGCTCCTCTGTCCATGGGATTCTCCAGGCAAGAATACTGGAGTAGGTTGCCATGCCGTTCTTTAAGAGATCTTCCTGATGCAGGGATCGAACGCGCATCTCTTAGATCTCCTGAATTGGCAGGCAGGTTCTTTACCACCAGTGCCACCTGGGAAGCCTTTGAGAAATTTAGTGTTTTTTAAAAGCTTTTAAGAACTTGCCTCTTTCCAGAAAGGGTTTGAGACAACTTGAAAGACACACACACACCCACACATATATATAGATATATAGATAAAATGGGAAATCAGAGCAAAGGACAGAAGGAGAGCTTAGGAAGTGTTGGCATGATTGCAAAGATGGTCTAAATGGATCCCAGCTTCTCCTAGCCGGAGTGGAAAGGATAGTGCCATGAATTCAGGGCAAGGAAAGGACTTGAATGGTAGTGGAGGATCTTGTGGGCGCTAGGCACAGTCTTATCCCCATTTTACAGAGGACAAAACTGAAAGGCAGAGTCACTGGGCTGAGACTTGAAACCTGCTGGGGACGAGCCTTAAAGCCTCTGGAATGTCAATCTGTTATCAGGAGGTGGAAGAATTTTGGTTTCTTCAGGTGGAAGACATTTTTTGCTAATGAAACATTTTCTCTAAGGCTGTACTTTATATTCTTCCAGTTTTTTCCCCCCTATATATATAATAACAAATGTAACAAATACTTTTTCAATCACAAAAAGTTTTAGTGTATCCTGTTTAGGGCATCACTTATCATGGGTAGCTTTCCATGGCAGAATGACTAGATCAAATCCATTTTTTTTTTAAAGATTTCTTTTTTGGGGGTATGTGTACCATTTTTAAAGTCTTTATTGAATTTGCTACAATATTGTTTTGGTTTTTTGGCTCCAAGTCCTGTGGGATCTAAGCTTCCCAACCAGGGATCAAACTTGCGCCTCCTGCACTGGAAGGCGAATTCTTAACCACTGGACCTCTAAGGAAGTCCCATCCATTCATTTTTAATATCTGCATCTTAACCTATTGTTTAGATGTATCATATTTTAGCAGTCTCTTAGTGATGGCTATTTGATTTCCAGGGCTTCTTTTTCCCATATTACAAACAATTCTGCAATGAATCTGTTTATTGACAAACTGTTGCAAATTCCTATGAAGTAAATGGTCAGAAATAGAATTACTGGTTCAAAGGGTATATATTTACATTTAAAAGTTAAAACAATTTTAAATTGGATGACTGCTTTACAGAATTTCGTGGTTTTCTGTCATACAACAAGATTCAGCCATATGTATGCCCATGACCCCTCCCTCCCCAGCCTCCCTCCCCATCCCACCCTTCTAGCTTGTCACAGAGCCCTTGTTTGAGAGTTAAATTTTTAACAGAAGTGGTCAGATTACCTTCCAAACTGTTTAAGGAAAAGATTGTATCATGTTTATTGTCTACCTTCTATATTCTGTCTGGTGCTGAGAGGAATGCAGAAAGGTTTGCAGAAAGAGGGTTTGTTGCCCTCCAGGAGTCTCCATCTATGCTGTGCATCTAATCAATCCTAGGGACTGTCTGGGGTGTCGACCTGGGTGGGTGGGTGAGTGGGTGGATTTAATTCAGCTTTTCAAACTTGCCTTGCAAACACTGTGCATGGTGTTTAGGAGGTGTCTTTATTGTATTGATTCTCTTGGGTAACGGCTGTAATTTCCTTAGGGCAGGGACCTCATCCTACATGAGACTTACAGTGTGTCTCACACATCTTCATAGCTTTGTGAAGACATTGTAATTATAACATGTCAGGCAGTATTCGAGGATCTAATTGAGAACATTTCCTTTTTTTGGGGGGGGTGTATGAAGAATGAATAACTTTGGCATTCTGTACAGGTCATGGAATATCAGCCTGGAGGGGATTTGCTGTCACTTTTGAATAGATATGAGGACCAATTAGATGAAAATATGATTCAGTTTTACCTAGCTGAACTGATTTTGGCTGTCCACAGCGTTCATCAGATGGGCTATGTACATCGGTAAGTGAGACTCTGGTAGTCTACTGAGAATTTACCTATATCACCTAAGACTTCCTAAAATGGAGTGAGTGATTTCAGCATCAAAATAATTCTTCATCCAGTTTTTAGCCAGTCTTCACCAATAATTGGCTTAAGGCAAATTGTGCAAAATGGCAGATGTTTCTGCTTCCCCATTCAACAATGAAATAGATCTAAAATTGAGTGTTCTTACATTTGCTAGTCAGATCTGTTAATGTGCCTAATAAGAGGAGCTCTTAAGTTCTTTGGAAGCTATGGTAGGAAAACCAAATTTAATTTGCACAAGGAAGTGGCCTACCACACAGAAACAGAAGACAATGTAGTCTTCTTACCTCGCTTGTTAGTAATCGACAAATGTGTTCTCCCAAATCCTCAATTGGAAAGTGTTTCTTTACATCTTCACTAAAAGGTAAATTTTATGAGCATCTGAGAATGTTGTGGGAATGGAATGCTCGTTAGTCCAGGAACCACAAAATCCTGAATAGAGTTTGGTTTTTTTTCCCATTGACTAGCCATATGACCATGAGCAAACCCCTTAGCGTCTTGTGGCCTTAGTTTTCGTAATATGAAATGTGTGTCTTGAGGAGAACTAATCCATCTAATAACAGGTATTTGTTCCCTTTCCTTTTCTGCTTCCCTCCCCCTCCCTCCCTTCCTCCCTCTATTCTTTCTCTTTCTTTTACTTTAATTTGTTTTTTAAAATGCTTATTACATATGTCCATCAGTAGGGAGGTCTGTATGGCAAAACCATAGACACTAAGATTCTTGGCCGAATCACGATCCTGGGTCTGCAGTTGCTTGATGATTGGCATGGAGAAGACAACACTAATTTATGGCCTTGATTTCCGTACAGAGACATCAAGCCCGAGAACATCCTCATTGACCGAACGGGACACATCAAGCTGGTGGATTTTGGATCAGCTGCTAAAATGAACTCAAATAAGATGGTAACAAAATAGAATAAGTTAACTTAATAGAACTTATACTACAAAGTGTTATGAGGTCCTCATAAGTTTGGAAAATATGGGATAAAGTTGAGTGACACTCTGAAGCCTTCATCTGCCAGCTGTGAAATGATTTCTCTGCGGGGTGGGTGGGGATGGGTCACAGAGCTATTTTCTAGACTTACTTGACCTGAGACCCTTTTACGTAAAATACCTGTTAATACTCTACAAAACATTTTAAGGAACATTCTTGTAGTTTGGTTAAAAAAAAAGGGGGAAATACTTTGTTTTTCCCTTCATTTTCCTTGCTTATTAATTGTCTTCTGTTACATTCTCTTTTTCATTTTAAATATTTTGATGAAATTTAACCTTATTTATCTCAAATCCTCTACTTCATATGCAGTGCAATGAAAATTAATCACTAGAGCATTTGAACCAAGCATTAAGAACCAAGTGCTCAAAATGTCAATTCTAAGTCCTGGACCTTTGGTAAAAATTAAGCTGTATTCCACATGTTAATTATTATTAAGCTGTATCCTATGTGCTAATAGGAAGGCAAGAGGGTAGCTATTGATGGTCAAGAATGAGAATACTTTAGGAAAAAGATGACAAAGTAAAAGAAAATTAGATTTTAAAAACCTCATCAAGTTGGCACATGCTAAAATGTAAATTTTCAAGTCAACTATGCAAAAAATGGTAAGTCTAAGAGAAAATCGACTTAGATTTTAAGACTCATTTCCCAACTGAATTACTTGGTGACCTGTACAAATCCTTAGGAACTTGGGCTTTTATTCTTTCTACAGAATATACTGATTCTAGTTAAAATGCAGAAATGAAGGGGGGCCTGCTCTTCAAAATACCCCCTGGCTCTGAGAGTTTAGTCCTTATAAAGGGCAGGTGGGTATTATTATATTTGGAAAAGGCTCAAGTTTGTGTTAACTCTTTGCATTCCAGGGTTTCACCTCCCTCTTCTATAGATTTGAGGCCTATTTGACGTAACTTCTTTCAGGTTCAGGCTCTTGGAAAAATAGGCTCTTTATGTTGTGTGAGGTCAGGGTTTTTCAGCCTCAGCATTGGTTGTCCTCCCCTCAGATTATGTGCTTATAATCTCTTCTACTTGATCATTACATTAATAATGAGAGTATCAAAGAATTTTATGTTTTAAAGTGAAAGTGTTAGTTGCTCAGTTGTGTCTGACTCTTTGTGACCCTGTGGACTGTAGCCCACCAGGCTCCTCTCTCCATGGAATTGTCCAGACAAGAGTACTGGAGTGGGTTGCCATTTCCTTCTCTAACAGGTCTTCCTGACCCAGGGATTGAACCTGGGTCTTCTGCATTGCAGGTAGATTCTTTACTGTCCGAGCCACCAAAAATTATGTATAATTCGGAAACAGGCATGAAAACTTAGGTGTTGGATTTAGTGGATTAAAGTACAGGAAAAAAAGTTAAATTATACAAAATTCTACCATCTGGGATTCAAAAACCTATGCCTTGCATTAGTGATCTTAAATTCAGGCATCTAGAAATAAAATGAAGCATGGGTATGTAGTCAGAGCCACACGCATTTTAATCGAGAGAATTCTCTGTGGTGGAGGCTGTCCTGTATATTGTAGGATGTTTAGCTGCATCCCTGGTCTCTACCCGCTAGATGCCAGTAGCCTCCCCTCCAGTTGTGACAACCCAGAGTAACTCCAGACATTGCCCAGCGTTCACTGGGGGACAGAATCACCCTTGGTGGAAAACCTCTGCCATAGATGGAGAAACATCAGAAGGCTTAACAGAGCTGGCAATATGTGTTTGATTAGAAAGCCTACTTGGAGAACTGGATCATGATCCAGAGTCATTGCTTAGAAAACAAATGGGAATAAAGAGTAAGGTCCTGGGATTTCCCTGGTGGTCCAGTGGTCAAGAATCCATTTTCCAGTGCAGGGGACACGGCAGTTCCATCCTTGGTGGGGGATATAAGATCCCACATGCTGTGGGGCAATTGAGCTGGTGCACCACAGCAAGAGAAGCCCCTGTGTCACAACTAGAGAAAATAGAGGCCACGTATCACAATGAAGACACAGTACAAACAAGAAAAAAGCAGAGTAAGGTCTCTGCATCTGAAGTTACTCTCTTCAGAGCCCTCGGTGGAGATGGGACTGCTTTTCATTTCCGATTTGTTTTCCAGTGCTGCAAACTGCCTTTTTCAGGTCTTCAGATGGTAGCAACATTCCCTTCAGGTGATGAGCCTGCTGCTGCTAAGTTGCTTCAGTCGTGTCCGACTCTGTGTGACCCCACAGACAGCAGCCCACCAGGCTCCCCCATCCCTGGGATTCTCCAGGCAAGAACACTGGAGTGGGTTGCCATTTCCTACTCCAATGCATGAAAGTGAAAAGTGAAAGGGAAGTTGCTCAGTCGTGTCTGACTCTTGGCGACCGCATGGACTGCAGCCCACCAGGCTTCTCCATCCATTGGATTTTCCAGGCGAGAGTACTGGAGTGGGCTGCCATCGCCTTTTCCAGGTGATCAGCCTAGGAGCAAATGAACTCAGGTTTATTTGCAGCTCAGTGGTCAAACCCTGATTTTTTTTGGTCAAGGAGATAATGACCCTCAGTTTTACTCACTTGAAAATGCTGTAGCTCCTCTCCTCTTAGAGAATCTTCTCCCCAGAGCTTTGTGCTCTTAGAGCCTGAATGTGTAAAGCAGTTGAGGAGGAATTTTTGGCACTGTTTTAAGTGCAAAGGCCTTTTTGTTATAAACAATCAGTAATTTGCGGTCTAGATCAAGTCAAGTATAGATATAGAATTAAAACTTTTTTTTGTATTTTTGATCAGTGGTGGTGGGTAAAATATGTTTCCTTTAAATAGGATGTTTTATAGGTCTAAAGTAGGTTTTAAAAGTTTTTTTAGATTTAAAATATACTATATAAAATATAATTTGGAAATTTCCTGGCAGTCCAGTGGTTAGGACTGTGTACTTCCACCGTAGAGGGCTATGAGTTTGATCCCTGGTCAGGGAACTAAGATACTGCATGCCTCATGGCATGCCCCGCTCCCAAATACACACACACACACACACACACACACACACACACACACACACTCTCTCTCTCTCTCTCTCTCTCACTCACTCATACACTCATTGGAATTATTGTATGTTATCCCAAATCCATTTATCATTTTCCTTGCCACTGCCACATATTGTCTATGTATTTTGGGTACTTGTGAATCTTAGCTCTGTTGAGTTTCTCACCTTCCATTGTCGTTATTTAAGCTTTTTAGTCAGAATGTTGCTTGAGGGTATTTCTGTTAGTGAACACAGGTGGACCATATTGCCTGGAGGTTTGGGTGTTGAGCAGAGATGTCACCCACTTCCCCTTATTAGAATCTCAGAGAATGGCAGATAGCTAACAGTTCCTACCTGTCTCAGTTCTCATGAAAACAATTGTAAGGAGATTATAAGTAAAGAGCATTATAGCATGTTAAGTGATAATCACTACCATTTAGCAGTTGGAAACCCATAGGAGATAACCCTTTTTGAGATTTATGGAGTAGTGAAAAGATTTTATTACTTTTCCATGAGAAGGACAACATAGTGAGAATATTTCCTCCCCTGCTTCTGCAGGTGTGTATCTGTGCCCTGGGCAGCTAGAGGAGGAAAGTTAAGTTCAAACAGTTTTCTGTATAAGCATGTTCAGAGAAGGGGATTGGGAGGAAGAAGATGGGTTTTCTTACCTTCCTCTCTGTCTGCTTTTTGCTTGTTAAAGAATCTGCTAGTTTTGTAATCTAAAACAGTCTGCTGGGTTAATCTCTCTCCTTTTCTTCCCTCTCCTTCCCCTTGCCTCCCTTTCTTCCCCCTCTATCTCTCCAAAATATGACAGACTTTTCTGTCTCCTGGTCATCTGATTATTGCCTGCTCCTGAACTTTGTATACTTTCTTCCCTGTCAATACAGGGAAAATCAAAGTTCAGTAAAACTGGGATCTTGTTAGATGATGTACTGCAGGCAGGCTGGGCTCCTAGTACACGGTCCCACCTTTAACTTCTCACCCAGATTGGCTGGGTGTGAATTGCCACCAGAGAAGAGTGAAAGGATCTTACAAAATCCCTATCAGGAATTGTGAGATTACATGTTGAATAGGTTTAATGTACTTGGAGGTCAGTAACAAATGGAAACTTAGTAGTCCTTGAAATTGAAAGTTTCTCAGTCATGCCTGACTCTTTTTGACCCCATGGACTATGCAGTCCTCAGAATTCTCCAGTCCAGGATTCTGGAGTGGGTAGCCTTTCCCTTCTCCAGGGGATCTTCCCAACCCAGAGATTGAACCTGGGTCTCTCACATTGTAGGCGGATTCTTTACTAGCTGAGCCACAAGGGAAGTCCAAGAATAATGGAGTGGGTAGCCTATCCCTTCTCCAGGGGATTTTCTGACCCAGGAATGAAACCAGGGTCTCCTGCATTGCAAGTGGATTCTTTACCAACTGAGCTATCAGGGAAGCCCAAGTAATTGTCATTATAAGTCTTTGTTAATAGTAATTACTGTAGTAGGAGATGTACAGAAAAAAAGCTAGGGAATATTTTTCTTAAAATTTTGGAAACTTGCAAAATTATTGGACATAAAATGTATACAGTCACTTACCTGTTATGGAGCAGAAATCAGTTGCAGAGTTATCTGGCTCTCTGATAAGTCTTTGTTTGAAAATGAGGAATTCACAGTTTATACCTCTTGCTGGGTCATGCTGATAAACATGACCTGGTCAACTTTCTTTCAACTCTGGTTGTGAACAAGTGACCAAGCCCTGGGAGCTGTAAGCAAGGAGAACTGAATATTCCCAAACAATCCAATGTGATGATAAAATAAACCCTGATATGTAGAAATGATTAATATTTGAGGATTGTGTTTTAATGGTTCTGCAGAACAACCAGGCATAAAGGGTAAGCATGTAATCAACGATACAGTGAAATTACCACTACCTAGTCAAACCAGGATGTTACAGTTTTCCTTCTCTTGTTTTTATGTATTTTTTATAGTACTTTAAAAAATATTATTTATTTCCAGTTCAGTCACTCAGTCATATCTGACTCTTTGTGACCCTGTGGACTACAGCATGCCAGGCCTCCCTGTCCATCACCAACTCTCGGAGTTTACTCAAACTCATGTCCATCAAGTTGGTGATGCCATCCAACCATCTCATCCTCTGTCGTCCCCTTCTCCACCCACCTTCAGTCTTTCCCAGCATCAGGTGCTTTTCAAATGAGTCAGTTCTTCACATCAGATGCCAAAGTATTGGAGTTTCAGCTTCAGCATCTGTCTTTCCAATGAATATTCAGGACTGATTTCCTTTAGGATGGACTGGTTGGATCTCCTTTCAGTCCAAGGGACTCTCAAAAGTCTTCTCCAACACCGCAGTTCAAAAGCATCAATTCTTCAGTGCTCAGCTTTCTTTATAGTCCAACTCTCATATACATACATGACTACTGGAAAAACCATAGCTTTGACTGGACGGACCTTTGGCAAAGTAATGATCTGCTTTTTAATATGTTGTCTAAGTTGGTCATAGCTTTCTTCCAAGGAGTAAGTGTCTTTTAATTTCCTGGCTGCAGTCACCATCTGCAGTGATTTTGGAGCCTCAATAAATGAAGTCTGTCACTGTTTCCACTGTTTCCCTGTCTATTTGCCATGAAGTGATGGGACCAGATGCCATGATCTTAGTTTTCTGAATGTTGAGTTTTAAGCCAACTTTTTCACTCTCCTCTTTCACTTTCATCAAGAGGCTCTTTAGTTCTTCTTGCTTTCTGCCATAAGGGTGGTGTCATCTGCGTATCTGAGGTTATTGATATTTCTCCTGGCAATCTTGATTCCAACTTGTGCTTCACCCAGCCCGGCATTTCGCATGATGTACTCTGCATATAAGTTAAATAAGCAGGGTGACAATATACAGCCTTGACATACTGTTTTCCCAATTTGGCACCAGTCTGTTGTTCCATGTCCAGTTCTAACTGTTGCATCCTGACCTGCATACAGGTTTCTCAAGCTGG
>NW_011494732.1:8823210-8836535 GCF_000754665.1 Bison bison bison
GATCCAGTGGATGTTGGCAATTTGATCTCTGGTTCCTCTGCCTTTTCTAAATCCAGCTTGAACATCTGGAAGTTCACGGTTCACATATTGCTGAAGCCTGGCTTGGAGATTTTTGAGCATTACTTTACTAGCGTGTGAGATGAGTGCAGTTGTGCGGTAGTTTGAGCATTCTTTGGCATTGCCTTTCTTTGGGATTGGAATGAAAACTGACCTTTTCCAGTCCTGTGGCCACTGCTGAGTTTTCCAAATTTGCTGGCATATTGAGTGCAGCACTTTCACAGCATCATCTTTGAGGATTTGAAAGAGCTTAACTGGAATTCCATCAGCCTCCACTAGCTTTGTTGGTAGAGATGCTTTCTAAGGCCCACTTGACTTCACATTCCAGGATGTCTGGCTTTAGGTCAGTGATCACACCATCGTGATTATCTGGGTTGTGAAGATCTTTTTTGTACAGTTCTTCTGTGTATTCTTGCCACCTCTTCTTAATATCTTCTGCTTCTGTTAGGTCCCTACCATTTCTGTCCTTTATTGAGCCCATCTTTGCATGAAATGTTTCCTTGGTATCTAATTTTCTTGAAGAGATCTCTAGTCTTTCCCATTCTGTTGTTTTCCTCTATTTCTTTGCATTGATCGCTAAGGAAGGCTTTCTTATCTCTCCTTGATATTCTTTGGAACTCTGCATTCAAATGGGTATACCTTTCATTTTCTCCTTTGCTTTTCACTTCCTTTCTTTTCACAGCTATTTGTAAGGCCTCCCCAGACAGCCATTTTACTTTTTTGCATTTGTTTTTCTTGGGGATGGTCTTGATTTCTGCCTCCTGTACAATGTCATGAACCTCTGTCCATAGTTCATCAGGCACTCTGTCTATCAGATCTAGTCCCTTAAATCTATTTCTCACTTCTACTGTATAGTCATAAGGGATTTGATTTAGGTCATACCTGAATGGTCTAGTGGTTTTCCCTACTTTCTTCAATTTAAGTCTGAATTTGGCAATAAGGAGTTCATGAACTGAGCCACAGTCAGCTCCTGGTCTTGTTTCTGCTGACTGTATAGAGCTTCTCCATCTTTGGCTGCAAAGAATATAATCAATCTGATTTTGGTGTTGACCATCTGGTGATGTGCATGTATAGTCTTCTCTTGTGTTGTTGGAAGAGGTTGTTTGCTATGACCAGTGCGTTCTCTTGGCAGAACTCCGCCTTTCCCCTGCTTCATTCTGTACTCCAAGTCCAAATTTGCCTGTTACTCCAGGTGTTTCTTGACTTCCTACTTTGGCATTCCAGTCCCCTGTAATGAAAATGACATCTTTTTTGGATGTTCGTTCTAGAAGGTCTTGTAGGTCTTCATAGAACTGTTCAACTTCAGCTTCTTCAGCGTTACTGGTTGGGGCATAGACTTGGAATACTGTGATATTGAATGGTTTGCCTTGGAAATGAACAGAGATCATTCTGTTACACACACATTAAAAGACAGAAGTCTTGACTCAGGCTTCCTGACATCAAGGTTGCCTTTTGACTGAAGCTACTTACAGTTCCTCAAGCTTAAGTTGTCCTGTCTTAGACCAAATGTTTTCTCCTTTCTCCTCACTTTGGTCTGTCAGCACAGGCCTGTGAGTTTCTTGGGTCGTGTGACCATTTAGTTTTTCCAAGTGTGTGTTTGTAATGGAAGTGCTATTGCCCAATGGCTGACTGGTTCAAGAACAACAATATCACACTGTTCTCTGGGTTTAGGGTTTGAAACAAACCTGTGGTGGGCCTGAGGGAAGGGGTGAAAAGAGAGAGAGTAGGAAGAATGAATTTGTTTTCTTTAACAATGGGTCTTTGGGAATGGGCAAGATTAAAGTTTCAGGCTGGAAGAGCTTGGGGCTTCATCACTGGTTAAAGGAGATTCCTAACATTTTCTCTAAACTTATTCACATCAAAGCAAAGCAAATTGATTTTCTTGATACAGAGCCCAGCCTTAAAGATGTGTGGTCACACCTATAGAATCTCTTAGCTCAAATAGGGGCACTGAATACCCTTTAATGGGGGGAGAGTTCTTTTGTACCTTGTAACTACTGATATGAGAGGATCCTTTTTAGATATAGGGTTATTGGGCAGCTGGTCAACCTAGTATGTGATCAGTATCAGGCCCTCTCGTTCAACAGGGAAGGTTAGAGAGGTGATCTTTCAACTTCAGATTTCGTGGCTCAATAAAACTTCAAGACAATTTTGAAGACCCAAAGGTTGCCAGCTTACTAGGTTGCCTAGGAAGGAGTGGGAGTGAGAGATAGAAAACATACCTTTTCATCAGCATCATTTCAAGAAACAAAGGATGTTTAAACAATAAACCAGTCAGAAGGACAAATTCTCAGAAATAAGGACAGCTCCTTAAATGGAATGTGTTTAGCTTTATAAAGAGACAAAGCTACATTGCCCTGATATTTCTTTGTCAAGGTCATGTGCTTGAGTGCCATAGGATTGGAGGGCTCCGTGTTTCGGAACAGTGGGGAGAGAATCAGAGGAGCAGGAGTTGGGAGTGAGGAAAATGAACTCATTAATAACATTTGACCTCTGGTGTAAGTTATTTATTGTATATTGCCTTGTGGGTGGGCCGAATAGGAATATTGATTCCAAATATTTGAACTTGAGATAGAACACATGTTATGATATTGTATTGCCAGCTAGCTGCCAGTTTTCCAGTACAGGGTAGATTGATCTTTTAGATTCATCTTTAGATGTTATTATCATTTTACTGTTTCCCTAAGTAAGAGAAGTTGTGTTGTATCAATAAGAAGTATCAGGAAAGGCATCTTCCTTTCCAGGTATGTACCCAACTCTCATTTGTGTAATCAAACAGTGTATATCATCAGCAACCCTGGCCCCTTTGCCTTTGGATTACATTATGTGCTTTTTTTTTTTTTTTTTTAAGTGAGTGACTCATTTGCATTTCCTGATGCTGTGCCACTTGACAGAAGGTTCAAGTGCCTGGGAGAATAGTAATCAGAGGCAAATCAGCTTATGTCTGAATTGTGGCTGCTGGCAATCTATTTGAGGATAATTGAAAATTTGCTGTGTTCATTTTATTTGTGGGTTTCCAGGTAAATGCCAAACTCCCGGTTGGTACTCCAGATTACATGGCCCCTGAAGTGTTGACTGTGATGAATGGGGATGGAAAAGGTGCCTATAGCCTAGACGGTGATTGGTGGTCAGTGGGAGTTATTGCTTATGAGATGGTTTATGGAAGATGCCCATTCACTGAAGGAACCTCAGCCAAAACCTTCAATAACATCATGAATTTCCAGGTAAAGAGCCCTTATTAGATTCTGAGGTAATATTGAGAAATGTCATTTTAAAATGGTGTGAATGAACATTTATAATGTAAACCAGAAGTTCCGGATAATAACAATAGCAAATACTTTATACAGCACTTACTCTGTGCCAAAAGAAATTCTAAATGCTTTGTTAATTGTATTATATTGACTCTCAGGTGCCAGTAATTTTAAGTCTATGTCATCATTTTAGGTATCATTAAAAAGGAAAAACTGCTGCCAATTAATGTAGGATATTTTATTGATTATAAAATGTTTTGATTACAGTGATGTTAAGTGTGAGTAAAATGGGGGTCATAGGATTTATGAAATATAGTTCATTAATTTGGCTAATCCTCAAGCAATCCTGTGAGGTAGATGCTATTATTGTTATTATTTTCATTTTACAGATGAGGAAACCAAAGCACAGAGTGGTTAAATAACTTGCCCAAAATAGCACAGGCAGTCTAGCTTTGAAATAGATGCTCTTGGTATGCTATACTGTTTGTTAGTGCCACCAGCTGTCAAATATGGTTAAAATTCAGAGACATGGATAGAAATACTAATAAACACATAAAGTAGAATTAAAGCTATCGTATAGAAACTATATTTGTCATTATATTAGCCTGTTTTTTAAGGATATGACAAATATCTATGTTTTAGTTTCAACAAAAAGGAAAAAGAGTTTATTTCACAGATTTTTGTGTATCATCCAATTTCTTCCAGGGATGCTTAGTACATATTTTTCTATATAAAATATACTTTTTGTATCCTTAATACATACATATATTTCTTGCTATTCTTGTGTCTCCTCCTGAGTTAAAATTTCCCCCGAGATGATGTTTAAGTCTCACCTGTTTCCTTCATTTCCATCCATCCATTCAGTAATGAGTAACTCGCCCTTGGCACTGTTAGGTACCAAGTTTGCAGTGATGGGCAAGGAGAAAGGCACTCTTGGCCTTCTTTCTCCATTACCACATGGAAATCAAAATACAGTGTGTATGTGCAAAAGCAGAGTACAGGGGGAGCACGCAGAGGGAGTGATGGAGTGGAAGAGGGAGGTGGGAGGTAGGGAGGGAAGGAGGGGCACGGATTGGGGTAGGCCTTCTGAGCATAGAGAACAGAGTGATTTGTTCAGGCAGCTTTAAACAGTATATCATTGTTGGATGGCAAAGAGTGAGGTGGGGAGTGTAGCTAGGTGAGACAGAAGAGGGTACAGAGATCAAGTCATGAAGGGTATTGAACCCTTGCAAGGGAGCTAGGCCTATTGATGTGAAGAGAACATTTTCTTTGGGAACATGCCTTTAGTCCAAAGTTAAGAGGACATAAAACTTCCTTCTTAAAAAAAAAAAAAAAGAAACTTGAATATATGAGAACTACTTTTTTGTTTTATTTATTTGAGAACTACTTTTTAAACTTTGAGATGCGAGAAGCTGATTTGCTAAGGGAATATTTCATTAAAAAAATTTTTTTTGAAATAGCGGTTCTTGAAGTTTCCAGATGACCCCAAAGTTAGCAGTGAATTGCTTGATCTAATCCAGAGTTTGTTGTGTGGCCAGAAAGAGAGACTGAAGTTTGAGGGCCTTTGCTGTCATCCTTTCTTCTCCAAAATCGACTGGAATAACATCCGTAACTGTAAGTAGAATTGTGTTCCTTCAGTTCTGGTGTTGGGATTAAGAAACACTTAAGAGTGATCTGAAATTATTCTGCCTCCCAGAAGCTGGTATAAATCATATAAGTAAAGGTTTTAATTATCTATAGGAATGGAAAGGGGTAATGATGTAGCTGTCTTGAGTAATATTTCTACTTGAACATCATTTGCGCAGAACTGGATCATTAATCAAACTCTGTTTATGTGGCCTTTGGAGTATTATCCCTCAGTACATTAGTGGTACAGATTGATGGAATCTGAAGGTTGTCACTTGGTTTGACAGAATTTCTTCCCAGAGGAAGAGTGGACCTGGCTATTTTGTTCACAAGATTAGGAAAAAGACTCAGAGATTAGGCAGAGTGCCAGCATTGCTCTGCTAATGGCCAAGCCTGCCCTAAAGCCATAAATGCCTTGCTGTGTTTGCTTGTTTCCCTCTAAAATGTTTGTCTTTGCTCACAAGCGTGTATGATGCATATGCACAGTGGATTCATTCATACATCACTTTGTTATCAATTAGTGCAAACTGAATTCATTAAAACAAAGACCTGATTTATTATCTACAAGTCCAAAATACTTGATGTTTTACAAGTTGGTCTTTTTTTTTTCAACCTTTTTATGCTTGGATGTGTTGATTGAATGCGATCTATAATCCGACTCAGTGATTAGCACAGATTAGAGCCTGTAGGAAAGCCATTGGCCCGGTTGAGTGTCTGATTTTTGGTGATGAGGGGAGGCAGGGAAATGGAATCCATTTCTAGGTGTCAAAACCAGGCTTCTAGTTGGAGCTGGGTTGTAACTGTAACCTTCTGAACCTTCGGCTGAAATATAGGAGTTGGGTTAAGAGCCATTATTGTCCAGTTGAAAGCCATTTCGATGGTTTCTCTAACCCTCTGCGAAAATATCTTAAGTAGGCCATATTTCTGTAAATCTCTCGTGGCAACTTTTTTTTCTCTTCTGGTAGCCACGTTACTATATTTTTCAAGTCTTTTAGGCATCAACCCCCAAATCTCCACGATTCAGGGCTTTTAATCGGCAGTATATTTTCAGTGCAGTCTTTCTTGCTTTTGGAAAGATTTGATACAGTTGTTTCTTGTTGCCACCCAAATACTTAATCTTTTCTTGCCTTACCTTTTTTATCTCCGATCTTAAATAAGCAGCTCATTTTCTTATTCTTGTCTTTGCCAGTGGTCTTCACCCAAGTAAGTCAGCAAATGGTGATTGATTACCCAGGTAACTTTATTTTGTATTCTGGTAAACCTTGCTGATGTTTTGGTATTGTATTAGAATTCCCATATTTTGTTCTAGTCTTTTCTTCTCAGGCTGTTTATAGGTTTTAGGTTTGTTGGGCTTCTGAGGCGTTGGCCCCTGCTGTGGGGCCCCTGCTGTGCATCACAAAGTCTGTCTTGTGGGAAGTCATGGTTGTCATTGGGATGAGATGATTCTGGGATAGGTCACTGTACACTTAACCATCTTAGCACTTGTTGCCTCCTCTTCACGTGAGAAGACTCACTGTGTCTTCTGTGACTCTGCTTAATATTTCCATATCCTAATAAATATCTGCTTAGTTTTTCCTCATCTTTAACATGTTTCTCACTTTCCCATAAAGAGTTCATATGAGAGAATTCTCACCCAGCTGAATCCTGATTCTTTTTTTAAATATATTTTTAAAAATAAAAATTGTATATATGTGAGACAGACAATGTAAAAATTTGATTTACATCCACACAGTGGAATGGTTACTACAGTCACGCTAGTTAACACATTCATCTGCTCACAGTTTGCTCCCTCCTTTCCTGCCTCCCTCTTCCTCTTCTTTCCTGTCTTCCTTCTGTCTCTCTCTCTCCCTTCCTTTCGTGAGAACATCTAAAATCTACTCTGTTAACAATACAGTATTCTTAAGTATGGTCATCACACTGTATTAACACATTAGGTCTCTGGGACTTGTTCATTCTACATTACTCCAACTTTGTACATGTTCTCATTTCCCCCAACTCTCCACTTCTGGTGACTGTTTTTCTACTCTGTGCTTCTGTGTATTCAACTTTTTTAGATTCCATGTTTGAGTAAGATCATGTAGTCGTTTTCTTTTTGTGCCTGTCGTAGTTCCCTTTGCATCATGACTTCCAGGTTCATCCATGTTTTTGAAAATGGCAGGATTTCCTTCTTTTTATTTTTAAAGGCTGAGTAATATTCCTTCACACCTATTTAAATATCCATTTGTCCATTGATGGACACTTAGGTTATTCCCGTTATCTTGGCTACTGTGGATAATGCTGCCATGAATGTGAGAGCACAGATAGCTCTTTGAGGTGCTGATTTTATTTTCTTCTGTATACCCAGAAGAGGGATTCCTGGATCACAAAGAATTTCTATTTTTAATTTTTTTTGAGCATCCTTTATACTGTTTCCATAGTGGCTGCACCAATTTATCTTCCTACCAACAGTGTTCATGGAGTCCCTTTTCTGCACATCTCCACCAATGCTGATTACCTCTTATCTTTTTGATGATAGCCAGTCTAACAGGCATGAAGTGATAGCTCATTGGTGGTTCTGATTTGCCTTTCCCAGATGATTAGTGGTACTGAGCACCTTTTCATACACCTGTTGGTTATTGCTATATGTCTTCTTCAGAGAAATGTATTTTCATGTCCTTTGCCCTGAATCCTGATTCTAAAATTCTGACAGAAACTCTTGATGGTTTTTATTTTCTAACTCCCAGCATAGTGGTTCTGAAGAGTCATAAAACACATTTGCCTTAAAGGAACTTCGAGTAATTTTAACAGCCCTATTACTTTGGAATAATATCACATTTATAGAAAAATTGCAAAGATAGTAGAGTTCCCACATAGCCTTCTTCCAGTTTCCCCTAATGATAACATCCTACATAACAACGTCACATTTGTCAAAATAAGATTATACGATTAATTAAACTTCAGACTTACTCCAGTTTCACCAGCTTCCTCACTCATGCCCCTTTTTCTGTTCCAGAAATCCATCCAGGGCACTATATTGCAATTAGAGTGCTTGTGGCTGATGGCACTTATCCCGGCTGAGGCACTTAATGTAGCTCAGCCAGTGAGTGGGATCTCCATGCCCTCTGAGGATTGATAGGGCCTTTTCCTGGTAGTTCTCAGGCACCCCTGACTATGCAGAGAGCTGTGGTATTAATTGCAGTGTCTCCTAGCAGATTTTCCTGTTTTTCACCAACCTTCGTTCCTTGGGTATTTGTAATCAGCTGAGGGTTTGTGACTGAAAACATTGCTGGACTGCATGACATTTGAGCTATTTCCTAACTAGGTAGTTCTAACACAAATTATGCCTTTGTCCAGTCCCATTTTTCATAAACACACATTGAGTGACTCTCATCAACCAAAGCACTTGAAGTCATTAGGTTTCCTGAGTTCCTGGTTGCTGCTCAAATGCTTTGTGGTTCCAGGCTGTTGAATATTTCCACTTTCCACACAGGAGATTGTCCTTTGATGAAAGAAACATTAGCTTTTCTGCTAGTTCACCCTCAATTCCTCTTTTTCGTATTATAACCAAGGAAAGGAAGTAATGCTTAACACAGCAGGTAATAATCTTCTAAAACTCATTATCTTAAGAGGTGGTCCAGGCAGGATATATAAATGCAGTTTAAGAAGGATCTGGGCAAATGGATGAGTGACAGAATTGGGAGTGGTTACCGGGAGAAACTAGGCCAGGCCTTGGCTTTGACCCCAGAGGTCAGATCGAGCAGTTAGTCTTTTGGAGCATTTAGGTCCTACCCCTTGGAGTTGCTGTGGGCACCAATGCGCGAACCAAGACTCTGACCTAGTTCTGGGATGTTTGTTCTCCTGGCAAGTCAAGAGCGCTCTGCCACACTCACGGGCCACTGTGCATCTGCTGCCCTGATGTGTCACTCCCTGCCTCACGTGATCAGATGTAAAGTTGAGTTTTTAGCTACTGCTTCTTATTTCAAGGCTGCTTTCCAAGTTTCAGTATTGGTCTTCTTAAGTATCCTAGTTGCCCTGGGCTGTGCAATTCCAGTGAAGTTTCAGATATTGGGCAGGAGTCTGATTGTGCCCTCTGCCTGATTTTCTGGGCTTCCGGAAAGCTGAAGCCAATCAGTCCCCCTCTGTCATGCCTTTGGGGTTATGCCTACCTTTCCCAACATCAGGCACCTGCTCCGTCAATGGCAGACTTGTACTGTCCAGTGTGCCCTTCTACTCACATCTTTTTAATATCTTCCCCCAGAGACATAGTGATGTAAATAGAACCAGCACACTTGCACCTTTCATCCAAATCCACCACGACTCAACAGTGAGAAATGCATAATGAGAGTGTTGACTCTGGATCGTTTCCTAGAACCTCTATAGCTAATGCTCTAGATAACTTGTTTTTGTCTGTTGATTATGACACAGGCTTCTTCTTTTGAGTCATCTTCATTTTACTCTTCTCAGAAAGGCACAGTTCTTGTAGAATTACTTTTGAGTTTCCAGGTTCTTAGCATTTGTCACACAAGTACATTTCATTTCCATCCAGTAGTGACTCAGTGGTGGTCCAATGCTGATCAGCCCTGAGATAGTCCCCTGACAAAGAGGTCTCCTTCGTTGTTGATCATTATTCACTACCTGGCCCCTAAGGGCCATTGCAAAGTTGGAGGCGTACAATCCTTTGATTACTCCATAAGCCTAAGGGATAAGGCCTTTGGTTTAAAGGAAAAGGATTCTAAAGCTTCCTATCCTTGGGTAGGAAATTCTTAAATGTTTTTGTGTATAGAAATCAGCATCATGAGACTTCACTGGGTATTTTACTCCAGTCCTGTAGTCTGATAGGAAATACTGGTTAAGTAGCAACTGTTCTGTGCCAACTACCAAGTATTTAAGTATATATTACACTATGTTACTTCAAAACAGTTCAAAGAAAAGGATTATTGTACCCATTCTACAGATATGGACACAGTGGTAACTTGTCCCAGGTCATATAGCAAGTGAGAGAGAGGGTCTGGATTCGAGTTGAGGTCTGGGTGATTCTAGAATCCTTTCTACTTTATGCAATACCATGCATGCTCTATGATAGATAGTTATTAATGTTATGGTGATGACAAATAGTACCCCTGTTTAGTCTCTGTGTCTGTTCAAGCACATTTGGAATTTGTAGTAGTTTTGAATCTACAGGATTCATCATGATATTTGAGTGCTGTGTGCTGTATGTTAGGTGCTGTAGCTCTGTGGATGAACAAATCTGGATACAGCCCTGCCTTCAGTGAACTTACAGTCTAAATTATAGGTCCCTTAAATAGAGCTGTAGTCCTGTTTAAATTTCCATTCCTCAAAATGGTAGAAAGTTTGGGAATTTCCTGGCAGTCCAGTGGTTAGGACTCTGTGCTTTCACTGCTGAGGGCCTGGGTTCAGTCCCTAGTCGGGGAACTAAGATCCTACAAGCCGCATGGCGTGGCCAAAAAAAAAAATGGGTAGAATGCTTTTAATGCTTAGTAGGTCACCCACTGGCTTACTGAACCACATATACTTGATCTTAAACAAAATGTAGACTGTGACCCAGTGACCCCTTGCCTATATAGAGCATCCTGTTCTTTCTGCGAATTTATTACCACCACTGCCCCACCCCTTGCCTCAGATCTAGCCTGGGAAAGGACCATGTTGGATCGATGACCCAGTTCTAAAATTATGATTTGTAGTCTCCAGGTGAATTGAGGCACTTGATTCATGTTTTCTGTTTATTTGAGGTTATGTGGTTTCTTAGCCTCAGCACTGTTATTTTAGGAATAGATAATTATTTGTTCGGGGACTGTTACGTGAATTGCAGAATGTTTAGCAGCACCCCTGGGGTTTACCCGTAGATTCCAGTAGCTCTCTGCGTCTTGTGATAACCCAACACGTCTCCAGACATTTGCCCAGTGTCCCTTGTTGGGGGGTGGGGGAGCAGTACAACTGCTCCCAGGAGAGAACCATTGTTTTAGAAGAATTGCTCAGATTGTTACCAGGGGAGAGAATATCACAGTAAATAGAGTCACTCAAGACTGCCATTGCTAACCCGCAGTGGAACTGTAGCCTGGGGTCAGGGGGACCCTGCTGTGTTGAGTGTGGTCCGTGGACCAGTAGCAGCATCATCATCGCCGACATCATCTGGGAGCTTGTTAGAGTTGCAGACACTCAGACTCCCCTCCACCCCAGACCTGCTGAGTCAGAAACTGCACTTCAGTAAGATCCTGAGAAATAAGATTCCTGTGTGTAGCATCTGTGAAGCTCTGCGAGAGGAGAAAATGAGATCTGTCAGCCTTAGTTTCTTGCTCATCTTGGCACAGTGCTCCATGCTTTGTCCTCTGGGCTGAGGGTAAGGGGAGGCAGCTTTTTGGCTAAGAACTTTCCCAGGCAGATGGAACTGCTTGGAAACACAGGATTTTAGGCTCTGCTTTTGATAAATTTAAAGCTTTTCTTTCAGATGGACTTTATATCTTTTGTATTTTTCAAGATGGTGGTTTAACGTAATCTCTTCCTGCTGATGGCAAATAGATAGTTGTAATAAAGACATTTGTATACCTTCTACATCCCCCGCCGCTTTCTGCATTACTGTTGTCTTGTATTCACTTTTTTTTCTTATAGTTGGTCTGCATCATATTGTGTTGGTTTCAGGTGTACAGCATAGTGATTCAGTATTTTTGCAGATTGTATTCCATTATAGGTTATTTACAAGATAATGGGCATAACTATTTAGTTTTAAGGATGGATTGTTTCCTTTATCAATACTTTTTAGGTGTGTTTTATAACCCTTTATTGAGCACCTACTATACCTAGGGGCCCTGTAAGGCATGCTAATGCATATTATTGTCCTCCTAAAATTTCTTTGAGGCCGGTACTATATTTGGTCCCACAGTACAGATGAGAATACTGAGGCCTAAAGAGATGAAGCCTCTTGGTAAAGGTCATGGAACTAGTAGTTGGCAGTGACAAGAGTCTAACTAGGGTTTCCCTGACCCCAGATTCACTTTACTTTTAAAAAATTTACTTGAAAAAATACATGATAAAAAAAAATTCAAGCAACGCAAAAGGTTAAACAATTAAAAAAGTCACCTACCCTCTCCATGCCCAGTGCCTCTCTCTAAAGTGAACCATTATTATCAGTTTCTTGTATAACTTTCCAGAATATTCTGTACTAATACAAACAGCAGTATTGTCTGCACTCTTAACTGCATTGTTGTGCCGCCTCCTAAGAATTCAGGAATTTTTATTGTCAGGCTGTTTTCCTGCATCGTTGAGAAAAATGAAGAAGAAGGCTTTGTACAATCCCACTGTGCTGATGCTTTGAATTCAAGCTGTCCTGACATTAATTTCTGATGAGCGGTTCTCTCTTCTCAAAAGAACACCCCTTATGATTTTGACATGAATATTTCATTTATTTATTTTTGGTTTTCTGCTTTTAGAATAACATTATGTCAGGAACTTGTATGTTTGTGTGTGTGTGTGTGTGTGTGTGTGTGTGTGTATTTTAAAAGTCTGCTTGTTTGGAGTTTTTTTTATCATCTAATCAGGTATTTGGCCAGATTTTGTTTTTGAAGCTAGTTTGTGGAGGACAGTATCTGTGCGTTTCTCCATTCAGTTCAGTTCAGTCACTCAGTCTCGTCCGACTTTGGGACCACATGAATCACAGCACGCCAGGCCTCCCTGTCCATCACCAACTCCCAGAGTCTACCCAAACCCATGTCCATTGAGTCGGTGATGCCATCCAGCCATCGCATCCTCTGTCGTCCCCTTCTCCTCCTGCCCCCAGCCCTTCCCAGCATCAGAGTCTTTTCCAGTGAGTCAACTCTTTGCATGAGGTGGCCAAAGTACTGGAGTTTCAGCTTCAACATCAGTCCTTCCAATGAACACCCAGGGCCGATCTCCTTTAGGATGGACTGGTTGGATCTCCTTGCAGTCCAAGGGACTCTCAAGAGCCTTCTCCAACACCACAGTTCAGAAGCATCAATTCTTCAGCGCTCAGCTTTCTTCACCATCCAACTCTCACATCCATACATGACTACTGGAAAAACCATAGCCTTGACTAGACAGACCTTTGTTGGCAAACTAATGTCTCTGCTTTTGAATATGCTCTCTAGGTTGATCATAACTTTCCTTCCAAGGAGTAAGAGTCTTTTAATTTCATGGCTGCAGTCACCATCCGCAGTGATTTTGGAGCCCCCCAAAATAAAGTCTGACACTGTTTCCACTGTTTCCCCATCTATTTGCCATGAAGTGATGGGACCAGATGCCATGATCTTCGTTTTCTGAATGTTGAGCTTTAAGCCAACTTTTTCACTCTCCTCTTTCACTTTCATCAAGAGGCTTTTTAGTTCCTCTTCACTTTCTGCCATAAGGGTGGTGTCATCTGCATATCTGAGGTTATTGATA
>NW_011494732.1:8836635-8852880 GCF_000754665.1 Bison bison bison
TCCAGAGTTTCTCATGATGTACTCTGCATATAAGTTAAATAAGCAGGGTGACAATATACAGCCTTGACGTACTCCTTTTCCTATTTGGAACCAGTGTGTTGTTCCATGTCCAGTTCTAGCTGTTGCTTCCTGACCTGCATACAGGTTTCTCAAGAGGCAGGTCAGATGGTCTGGTATTCCCATCTCTTTAAGAATTTTCCAGTTTATTGTGATCCACACAGTCAAAGGCTTTGGCGTAGTCAAGAAAGCAGAAATAGATGTTTTTCTGGAACTCTCTTGCTTTTTTGATGATCCAGAGGATTTGGCAATTTGATCTCTGGCTCCTCTGCCTTTTCTAAATCCAGCTTGAACATCTGGAAGTTCACGGTTCACATATTGCTGAAGCCTGGCTTGGAGAATTTTGAGCATTACTTGACTAGCGTGTGAGATGAGTGCAATTGTGCGGTAGTTCGAGCATTCTTTGGCATTGCCTTTCTTTGGGATTGGAATGAAAACTGACCTTTTCCAGTCCTGTGGCCACTGCTGAGTTTTCCAAATTTGCTGGCATATTGAGTGCAGCACTTTCACAGCATCATCTTTGAGGATTTGAAAGAGCTCAACTGGAATTCCATCACCTCCACTAGCTTTGTTCATAGTGATGCTTTCTAAGGCCCACTTGACTTCACATTCCAGGATGTCTGACTCTAGGTGAGTGATCACACCATCGTGATTATCTGGGTTATGAAGATCTTTTTTGTATAGTTCTTCTGTGTATTCTTGCCACCTCTTCTTAGTTTCTCCATTAGCCGTGTGTTTCTCCATTATCTTGGTTGGCCTTTAAGTATGTCTCCCTGTTAGATAGCCACCCAGTCACTTAGGGGCTGGAGGAAATGAGGAAGGGGAACTGGGGGTGTTTAGGTGATCATCATGAGAGAGAGAGTAGAAGGGCAGGGGGATGGTATAGTGATGGCAGGAACTCAGCCTCCTAGACTAGGAGTATGTGGGCAACACCTGCTAAAACTTCAAAAAGCAGTAACTGAGACACGTGGTCAGGAGCTCTTACAGGTGAGTATTTATATGTCTTGGGGATTTTTTTTTTTTTTTAAGAATAAGCTATTCATAGGAGAAAATAGGCTAAAAAGAGCTAACTGCAGGGAATTTGCTGATGGTCCAGTGGTTAGTACTCTACTTTCACTGCTGGGTCCTGTGTTTAATCCCTGGTCGAGGAACTAAGATGCTGCAAGCCATTCTTTGTGGTCAAAAAAGAAAAAGCTAAACTCATATGGATTAAGGTTATAGGGTCTCCCCCCTCTAGTTTGAATTTAGAAGCTACCTCTAGAGATATTAAAAATATATATGTAATATTCTACTTTATTTCAAGATAAATCAAGATGGCTTACTTTAGAGATAATTGCAATACTAAACTGATAAAAATAAATGAGAAATCTGGATAAAGGGCATGTCAAAGTAGGGACATAGAGGTAGGGTTAATGGTAAAAACCAATAAGCTCTGGTTAAATTGCCAGCCAGGGGTGGATTTGGGATCCTTAGCCTCCTAGTGGCCAAAGTAAAATGGAGAATATGGACAGTTGTAAGAGGCTCTGTCCTGTGAGAAGAAAAATCCAGAATAATATGTTCAGCGAAGACTCAGTTTTCTGGTACTGAGTCCTGAGGAGTTTCAAAATGGGGTTCCCCAAAATGAGACCCCTTGTGATGTGGTGGCCCTGGGGATTTCCCTGTGACCACTTCTTACGGCGCCTCTTAGTGTAAGCCAATGCTGCAGTGCTGAATCTCCGTTCAGAAAGTCATTTCTAAATGAGGCAAATTCATGCCTTTCCTGGGAGAAGATGAGAAAAGGGGAATAGATTTGTTAGAGAGCCCATAAATTGGAGTCCTGAACTCTTCATTTCTTACTTGCTTGGAAGATTTTCCAGCAAACATGGAAATGATTTGGCCAAAGATTCAAAATTATATTAAACATCTGGGACTCTATTCATCAGTCAACTTTGCAGTCAGTTCAGTGAAGCGTGGCAATTGCATTTACACTCATTTTCCAAGGGCAAAGTTCAGATAGCACTAAAGAGGGCAGTTGGCAGGAGTCGAAAGAGATCAGAGCTGAAGGACACAGAGTAGGAGGTCCAGGTGGCTCGTGATCTCTGAGGGTTTGGAAATGATTTTCAGTGTCTTCACTTCAGAAAAGAAGTATGACCGACTCTTTGATTCCTGGGGATGTCCTTCAAAATTCTGACTAACAAGGATACACACAAAGAACTGATACCCACACAGGAACCAAAATAAAGGAACACATTTGTCTCTTTGCTTCTTCCATGGGGCTGACGGTGGGTGGTGTTTTTCCATCCCCCATAAACTGGAAAGTAGTGGACTTTTCTGGCAAGAATATCTGGTAGAGGGGCTTCTCCTGGCTTAAAATGGGATAATAATAAGCATCAAAAAGACTACAGTGTCTTGAAACACGTCCATTCATGAGTTCATACTGGCAACTGAAAAAAATCTTATTTGTCACTTCTGGCAGTTGCTGAGGCACACCCCGCCCCCCACCCCAACTCTGAATGTTGCTAAGTATAGGGAAAGATGGGCTTCCCAGGTGGTGCAGTGGTGAGGAATCCACCTGCCAGTGCAGGCAAGGGCACCCCACTCCAGTACTCTTGCCTGGAAAATCCCATGGACGGAAGAGCGTGGTAGGCTGCAGTCCATGGGGTCGCTGAGGGTCGGACACGACTGAGCAACTTCACTTTCATTTTCAGTTTCATGCATTGGAGAAGGAAATGGCAACCCACTCCAGTGTTCTTGCCTGGAGAATCCTGGGGACGATGGAGCCTGGTGGGCTGCCGTCTATGGGGTTGCATGGAGTCGGACACGACTGAAGTGACTTAGCAGCAGCCAGTGCAGGAGACGCAAGAGACTCGGCTTTGATCCCTGGGTTGGGAAGATTCCCTGGAGTAGGAAGTGGCAACTCACTCCAGTATTCTTGCCTGGAGAATCCTGTGGACAGAGGAGCCTGGCAGGGTATAGTCCATGAGGTCACAAGGAGTTGGACACCATTGAACAACTGAACACACACTTAGGGAATGAACTTAGCGTTTATCCTGCCTTCCTGTTTGAACTGTATTCCAGAATTACCAAATTGTTGATGTGCTAGTAAATGTAGAAGGAATGATGAACTTAGAAAAACACCATTTTTCAACTCTTAATGACTTAATGATTCTAGGCAAAGATCATCCATGGCTGCTGAGACATGAAGTGAAAGATGAGAGAGAAGGTCATGGGGAGGGACGGGGCTGATCTCACTGGACCACGTGGATCATTCTTAACATCACACAAAGAAAGATAAGCAGACATTGTGTGCCCTTTAATGTCATGGGCCAGTAAGTAGACAACACATCCTGGGGAATATTCTCTCCAAGTGAAATTGAGTATGAGTGTGCCTGTGGCCCTGGATTTAACTTCCAGCTTCTAGGAAATGGAAGTTGCTTCCCTGGTGGCTTAGATGGTAATATGCCTGCAATGCTGGAAACCTGGGTTAGATCCTAGGTTGGAATGATTCCCTGGAGAAGGGAATGGCAAACCACTCCAGTATTCTTTCCTGGAGAATTCCATGGACAGAGGAGCCTGGCAGGCTACAGTCCACGGGGTTGCAAAGAGTCGGATATAACTGAGAAGTAACACTTTTTTAGCACTTCCAGGAAAAATGGGCATAGAGAAACATGTTAAATGATGTCACAAGGATACAACCACCAAGTCCAGATTGTGAGATTTCTACAGGGATCTTGTGATTCAGTTTCTTAAACCAATAAATGCCATTAAAGAAAAAAAAGGTCAGTGTTTATAGATTGAGGCATACCAACCAAATCAGTGTCTGAACCTTGGTTGGATATTGATTCAAACAAATCAAATGTAAAGAGATACTTTGCTGCTGCTGCTGCTAAGTTGCTTCAGTTGTGTCCAACTCTGTGCGACCCCATAGACAGCAGCCCACCAGGCTCCCCTGTCCCTGGGATTCTCCAGGCAAGAACACTGGAGTGGGGTGCCATTTCCTTCTCCAAAAGTACTTGCACCCAGTGTACTGGGGACAGTGTACTTTGGGCACAGCTGTAACAAATTGAGCACAAACATAATATTAGATAATGGTAAGGAGTTTCTGTAAATTTTGTTGGATGTGATGAAGGTATTATGGTCATGGTTTTTTAAAGTCTTCACCTGTTAGAGAGTCGTGTTTCTCCCCCTAGGGAACATTTAGCAATGTCTGGAGGCATTTTCGGTTGTCAGAACTTGTGGTGGTATTGGCATCTAGTGAGTAGAGGTCAGAGACACTGCTAAACACCCTATGATCACGTGTCAGTCCCTGCAACAAAGCATTCTCCAATCTCGATGTCAATAGTGCCACAGTTGAGAAACCCTGAGTTAGGGATATTTGCTGCAGTAATTATGGGTGAAATTATTACCACCCAGTGTTCTTGGCCTCCTCAACCAACAGAAATTGATGAAGAGGCCAGACAAGAAATTCAGGCAAGGCTTTAGTGGGGCTCCTGCGGCAGCAGCAGGGAGTGATAACAAGTAGCAGGTTCCCTTGCTTGCTCCCTGAGGGTGATGGGAAGCGAGCTGGTTCCTTGTATGGGGTGAGGGAAGGGGTGTGACCAGGGGTTGGGCTGGAGGAGTGGATTAGGTGGTTTGTCCACCTCTTTGGTGGTGACGTGTGCAAGTTGGATGTGCAGTACCCTACTTTTGCTCCTAAGTGGCTGCTGGGTTTTGGATCTTTTTGTATCTTTTTGTCCATAATTTGCCCCAACTGTGTATGCATGCAGTTATTTGTAGTCCTTTACAATTTCTTTGTATTTTATTACTTGAGACTTTTGTCTGGGTGCAAGTACTGCAGCAAAGGGTCCCAGGTCTTATGTCTCAAAATTATATGATGTCTGGGGTTTGCTTTTAATAATCAGCACACATGCAAATAAAATAGGGACCAGAGTATGTGAAATGAAATGAAAATACTGTACGTTTTTTGAAGGTGTGCAGGAGTTCATTGTACTCCTGTACCATTTCTGCACATATGAAAAATTTCATATTAAAAATTAAAAAATAGGGCTTCTCTGGTGGCTCAGTGGTAAAGAATTCACCTGCCAATGCAGGAGACATGTGTTTGACCCTTGGTCCAGGAAGATCCTACATGCCACAGAGCAGCTAAAGCCCGGGAGCCACAACTACTGGGCCCTCACGCTGCAGTTACTGAAGCCTACACGCTCTAGAGCCTGTGCTCTGCAGCAAGAGAAGCCACCACAATGAGAAGCCCATGTACCGCAGCCAGAGAGTAGCCCCTGCTCACCACAATTAGAGAAAAACCCATGCGGCAATGAAGACCCAGGAGAGCCAAAAATAAATAAAATTATTAAATCATTAAAAAATGTTGAAGAACTCTTCCCCCCGCCCCCCGCCAAATGTTGGAGAAAAAGATAACTACAGAAGTCTTGAGGACAGCAAAGAATGTATCTAATTGGATGTGTCATAGGTCTAGGTAGTTCAAGGGGAAAGGTGCTGGAAGGGAAAGTTGTTGGGGTCTAGAGCACGGAGGTTCTAGGAAATGGAAGCTCATGAATTATTGTTCAAGTATGTTCTGGGGGCCTCCAGTCTGTGCCCCAAACTGGATGTATCCACACCCAGAGAATTATAGTCTTGACTAGTTACAGTCTGGAAAGATTCTCTTTGAGTGTTTCCACCCTGTGTAGGTATTTCACAGGTTGCTCTGTACCTAGACCAAGAGGGAGGGGGAAACAGAGTGGCACTGCAGTGTTAGAAGGCTGGTTGAAGTGTGGTCCAGAATTGAGAGAAGGCGTCTCTAAAAGCGTAATCTTGTGGGAAAACATAAGTTGCTTACCAAAAACTTGATAGTAAGCAGCCTATAGGAGCATGGCCCTTGAGAAAGGCGAGATTCAGACAGAGCGCACACCTCCATCGAGATCTTGTATCTGCCCCCAGAGAGGAAACCTGTGTAGCTGTGGGCAGCCCAGCCCTAGCATCCTTGAGACTGATCAGTTAAAGCATACTTCATCACTTCTTGGCCTTTTGGCTAGGATCAAATGTAATATCTGTTCTTACGACATTAAAGCATACCTCACTGATGCTAAAACTTCCATATTCATTTTCTTTGAAGACACCATAGTAAAAACTGATCACCAGCCAAGTCAGCTTTACCTGAAAGTCTCTTTATAACTGTTTGGGGAACCAGACATGTCAGATAATTCTTTTTCTACTCAAGTCTGTTGCAAGCTAGATCCAGTTTGTCTTCTTTTTGCATTTTGTATACAGTTCTGCTATCTGGACAAGTTACATCTGACCATTTTCCACTCAGAGGGGTGACAGTAAGGGGGCTTGCCTGAGGTTTCAGATGTTTTCATGGGCTAAATTACTTATGTGTATGTAGTAGCTAGCTCTTCTTACCTATCCTCTAATTTATTCTCTTGGTTCATTCCTATAAGATCTCTGATACTGGAAATCTTGCTCTTCTTTCTATTGCAACCTTTTTCTGTTAGAGTTGTTCTCTTTGTAAGAGTCACTCATTGATATTCTTAAAAATTTCTGCTCTTGCATCAGTTGTCACACTTTTGCCATGCCTTCTGTTAATCCATGTCTTCTCTGTTTCGGTTATCACTTCCTTAGAATTTGTCATGTTAACTATTATAGACTTGTCCTTTAGAGGTTCCTAGCATCGACCTCTACCAACCATCACTGTTAAAATGATCGTATCAGTCTCAGGTGCTGACACCAGCCCAGCACTCTCAAACTCTTTCTCATAATCCCTTCTGTCAAGCCAGTCCAGGATTTTCCCCCCTTCAAGGTCCAGCCAGGATTTCACTTGTATTTACTTCCTAGCCTCATTACCCACAGCTTTCTTGGGCTACTGTTCCCTGGCTTTTCTAAAGAAGCACTCATCTCCACTCCAGCCCGTGAAGACACCTTTTAACTAACTCTAGAGAAACAATCACCTCCATGACGCACTCCTGCAGGAACACACAAAACTCACTGTACCCACTTTGGCAACAAATGGTGGCCATCACTCTGTTTACACACTCTCCACTTTTCACAGCCTCATCTTGACCTCTGAATGACGCAAATAGCCTCCTCTTCACTTATCTTGTAGTTCTGTCTTCATCTTGAAGATAAATGTGATCACACTGGTGCCTCAGATTTTAAGGAACTAGAAGACAGCTGATTTGGGGATAGTCTTCCTTTTAGATTTAAATGTAGCATCTAATTAACTGAATACTTTTTTGTAAGATGTGTGACACCATGCTAGATAGAATGAAGTTGAAAATGTCTTTGATTTACTATCATTGAATGCCTGCTGTATTCCAGGCCCAGTTCTGATTCATGATACCATCACATGATATTTATTTATGTGCCTTTGTTGTGACATATATGTTGTCTGTTATTCCTCTTCTAACTCTGCCACACACAACGTAGCACCAGTGTCTAACCCACAATGATGAGTAAAAGTCATGGAAGTTTCATGAGCTATATCTAAATTCAGGTTTTTGTTTTTAATGTACCAATTCTTCATGACTGAATTGAGTATTCTGTAGAGTTTCCTGTAGTGGCATATGGCATGAAATAGCCTATTAGGTCTAAGAAATTATCCCACATCTAAGGTTCTTGTTCATTCATTACTTTCACAATATAGATATGAAACCGTGGATTGGGACAGACAGGTAACTGTTCTAGGTGCTTGGTATATAATGGTGAGCACAGTGTCGTCTTTCCCCTCACGGAGCTTGTGTCCAGTGGGAAAAGCAGATGATCAACACGAGACCGAAATGAGAAAAATCTTTTGCATTTTGAATATTAATTGTTTTTTTTGGTATGCTGGTAAGTTAAAAGTTTGAATGGGATAAATGGAGCTCAGTGGGATGTGTTAGAAAGAAGTAGGGTCAAGGGGATGAATCCATGTACCTTTTCTTGTTTTTTTTTTTTTTTAAATTTGTGAATGTTTTTGAAGGCAATACACCCTGCCCCAAGCTTCTAATGAATGTCAAGTTTTTAAAAAGGAGAGGATTTATAGGAGAGAGATTAACTGCAGTTCTTAAAATAGCTCTTTGTTTCTGAAAGCCTTGTTCTGCCATCTTATAACTGGGTGGCGGTGGGAGGGAGGCCCTCCAGAACATACTTGTGTAGCCCCTGCCACTAAAGAGAATGTGCCCTGATGTGACCTCAAGCATAGGCTGACTTATTTAAAAAACATATAGGGAAAACTTCATCCTGTTTTTTTAGTGGCTTTTATCAACAAACAGATCTTAATATATGACTTCTTATTGGCTATTATTGAATGTAGTGAGCACGGGCAGTGGGGGTGAATTGATGAATGCTCTATCAGGAAATATTAATATAAGCACTCATTAACATATTTTTCAGACAGAACAATCCTACTTTTAAAGCCTCTTCATTTAACTCAAACATACGGTAGCTTCTTCATGGCCTGTATTATGCCAGGTGCTCTCTTTGCAAGAACTATTTTCTAATTGTTTAATTATATATCTATTCAGCATATATTTGTCATGTACCTGCTCAGTGCCTGGCACTGTGCTGTGTTCTTAGGTACATTGTATACTTCCATCAGTGTAGGTGCAAATCCAGTGATTTCATTGACCAGTGAATACCTTTTTAAAGCAAAAAAATCATTTTGTATGAGGATCAAAAAAAGGGACTTTTTCCAATAGGTATAAGAAAGAGGAGAATTAGCCCCTCCCCCCAACATGTGTGTGTGCTAAGTTGCTCAGTCGTGTCCGATTCTTTGCGACCCCATGGACTGCAGCTTGCCAGGCTCCTCTGTCCATGTGGATTCCCCAGGCAAGAATACTGGAGTGGGTTGCCATTCTCTTCTCCAGGGGCTCTTCCCCACCCAGGGATCGAACCCAGGCCTCCCACTTTGCAGGTGGATTCTTTACTACTGAGCCACCAGGGAAGCCTGATATAGATGTGGTCATATACTTGGTAGTCCTCGGCTTATACAGTCTTTTAAAATCTGTCATCCAGATTTTGAGCTAGTTCTCTGTTCTTTCTGATGCTCATATTAGAGGTGCATTGAACCTTCTCGTTCATTTTCTCCTGTCTCTGTGCATTGCATTCTATATGAGCACTTTTCCAATTGTTGTGTTCTTGCAGATCATCTGGGGATCTTGTTAGAATGCAAGTGTTGATTCATCAGTCATGGTGTAATGCCTGTGATTCTTTATTTCTAACCAACTCCCTGATGATGCTGTCAGTCTACAGATTACACCTTGTGAAACATAGTTCCTTGTGATTCCTCAGGTCCTGCTGCTAGTTCACTAATTTTCTCTTTAGCTGTGTCTGTTTAACAGTGAGTTTTAAACTTTAAGTTCAGCAATCATATTTTTCATTTTTAGAAGTTCCGTTTGGTTCTTTTCAAATGTGCTTTGTCTTTTCTTCAGCATATCTTGTTCTTTTATTAGAATTTTTGCGCATTTATCTTGATAATGAATGAAAGTTTATTTTATGGTCCATTTTAGATTGTTCTCTTATCTGCAGTATTTGGGGGGTTAATTTTCCTATTTCTTGTATCTGCTGATGCTCCTTCATGGTATTTTGGGTGGTTTCTTTTTCCTTATTACATGTAGTTATTGATTTTTATTTTTTTATTGTGAACTCATTTCTAGTTGAGAGAGTATGTGGCGGGGGAGGTGTGTGTGTGTATGTATGTAAGGGGATGAAAGAGAGAGAAGCAATCTTGCCTTCTGGGTTGTGCCCTGGGTTGTGAACGTGGCCCTACAAATATTTCTCCTCGTAATCTGCCAGTACCCTAACGGATCATGGACCAATGCTGGTGATACTTCCTTGGGTTATGGTTCCCATACCATGTAGGGCACTGTGAGTACAGACACCCTCCCTGGGGCCACAGTTTTAATAGCTGTGCTGTTTCTTTCCCCCTAAAGGGCTCTGGACAAGGGTGAACATCCATCATTTTCTGGTGGGTTGAGAATTTTCAGTTGTCCCACTTCTCTTTGGCTTGAGACGATGATACTTTTCCCTGCCCAAATGTGGTTCCCAGAAGTCCCTCTTTTCAGAATTTCACGTTTTAGCCAACCAACTACCTGTCTAAAGGCTGATGTTCTTGGCTTTTCATCTGTCCTATGAATTTCTCACCTGTTATCAGTGGGGGTATTTCATGTTGACTTCTCCCTCTTATTGAAGCTTCTCTGGCCCTTGATCTAATCTTAGCTACACAGGCTAGCCTTGAGCCTGATGGAGTTTAAAGAGGGATCTTATTTCATAGTACAGACTTTCTCAGTTGTAATTGTTTCACAGAGGGTGGCTCCTGCCCCTATATTAATCATACTTCTCGCTCAGAAATTCTATTTCAGTCTCCCAAAGATAAATTAGTATATAGTAGAAAGGGAATTAAACTTCTGCTAAGAATGAAATGAAATGATTAACACAAACATGTGTGAGTGTGTCTGTGCCTGGTGCAGGAGAGAAGCACACTCAACACAGATTCTGCTGTATCCCACTAGCCTTGTAACCATAGGATCTGTCATAAACATCTGTGTCATGTGGGCAATAATAATAGCAGGAAGTCTGTATGGAGTGTTTATTATATACAAAAAACTGTGCCAGTAACACTTTATATAGATTTCTTTCATTTAAACCTCCTAGCAGCCCTTTGAGGGAATTTTCTCTATGTTGAAACTGAGGGTCAGAGAGGTTAAGGGACTTTCTTTCCCAAGGTCACAGTGCTGGTAAGTGGTAGAGCTGGGGTTTGAACCCACTTAGTCAAAGTATGTGCCACCAACCATGATGCTTCCATATTAATACCATCTTCAAATCTCTCTCCATGTATTTCCTCAGTCTTTATCTGAGTTTTCTTATTTTGGGATGGGACACTTTTGTCCTCATGAAATATAATTTCCATTAAAAACTGTTCTTGTATTTTTTTTTTCCTCTTGGAAAAAAAAAGATACTGGGTAATGGAAATCCAGTTGGATTTGAGCCCATGTTTATGGAAAGTACATATGGGAGGGGGGCTGAAGCATTCAATAATTTTTCTTTCCATCACCTAATTTTTAAAGTATTAAGCAGGTAGGTTCTGACATTACCAGGGAAGGTTTAAGTTCTCTGAGAGCTTGGAGGCGTGGAATCATTTTCTGGAAGAGCACATGTGACACTTTCAGTCTGCTACCACATCTCAGTGCACCTGAAACCCTGAGAATGTCCTTTTTGCATTTCCTGGCAGCTGCCAGACCTCCTCATTCTGGCTTCATCTCCTCCTCACTCCACATCCCTTCACTACTCCATCTCCTTCCCGATGCTGCCTGCTGCTTCCCATGTTGTTGTTGTCACTGGGGAACTTTGGAAACAGCCAGATTCTTTGGAGTCTGTAAGTGGAAAACAGACTGCTGCTCCTATCTGGCACTAAGCTTTGTCTAGAAAACAAGGAGTTAAAAAGCAGCCTGGTCCAGGGAAGGTCTGTGACAGCTGTCCTAGGGGGCGCTCTTGAGAGCTCTGGCCTGACTCATGCTGCTCTGTCACTCAGATCAGCATTGGCCCCTGCCACGCAGGCAGCCAGGTGGGGTTACTGCCAGAGCACGCACAGAGCGGGGAGCATGAAGCCTGCACTGCGGGGGATGTGATGCCCAGCTCGCCTGCTCACCCAGCCTGCCTACCACAGACGCTTCAGCCTGCAGCCATGGTAACACTTCTGGCCGGCTGCACCCCCGGGAGCCCACCACAATGGGCAGCCTCCTGGTGACTGATGGACCAGTGTCCACCTCCCCGACTGAGAGAGCTTAGTAGGTCCGCAGGAGGCGGAGAAGATGTAGGACGTTCCTAGCTGGGAATCATGCCTTAACGAGGTAGGACGCAGCTGTCCATCCACACCGTCAGCGCGCCGGGGTGCCGTACATCACTGGGAAGAACTTTATTTGGCTGGCATTTCATTATGCTGATTAAACTGCGGTGGATTCATGGGGCGTGATCGAGTTGGGGAGGAGGGATAATCAACTTAAAAAAAAAAAGTGGTCCATAAGAGCTGCGAGTATACTCATCCGGATATGAATGGGCTAGACTGCAGTGCTATCCTCACACGAGTTACATACCTCTCAAACCCCCTCTCCTGCCCCTCCTTCCTCTCACTCCGGCTAATCCCCAAAATGTAGAAACTCTACCTTATCCCAATGATTAGCACTAAGTGTGAATGATTTAGATCAGTCTGGAAGAGGAAATAAATAGGTGTAGGTTCATCTGGCACGCCAGCACCAGCCAGCTGATGCTCCGTAGCAGCCTTCTGGAAATATCAGCAACGAGTTCCCCAAGTGCTTTCTTTCTGTTCTACCAAGTGACCTGTTTGAGTTCACCCTTCAGTTTCCCCCAGCAGGAAAGGCAGCCTGTCTGCGGGTTGGTGGCCATGTTGGCAGGGAAGGGGTTAAGCTCTTGTTGCTGTAAGAGCGGAGCAGAGGCTGGGTCTGCCTGTGTGTGAGCGAGATTGAAAGCAGGCGCTGCAGTGCCATCAGGAACGCTGAAGGAGTGAGACGATTTTCTTCTCCGCAACAGTGTTGAATCCGTCTGAATTTTTCTCTCCCCCCCACCCCCTTCTTCTTGTTTTTTCTTTAACCAGCTCCTCCCCCCTTCGTTCCCACCCTCAAGTCTGATGATGACACCTCCAATTTTGATGAACCAGAGAAGAATTCGTGGGTTTCATCCTCTCCGTGCCAGCTGAACCCCTCAGGTTTCTCGGGCGAAGAACTGCCGTTTGTGGGGTTTTCGTATAGCAAGGCACTGGGAATTCTTGGTAGATCTGAGTAAGTGAAATTTTGACTTTTCTAAGGGACCTGCATTGATACAAGGCATAGAGCCCAAAGGTGGTGGTGGTGGTGGCAGCAGGGTGGGGGGAGTGTGGTGGAGGAAAACTGTTAGTCAGTCTGTATTTGAAGAGCAGTTTACCTGGTTGGGCTTTGGTGGGATAGACTGTTCGTATTCTCATTTTCCTGTACCTCTTCCTGTTCATAGCATCGTAATTGTCAATTGGGTACTTTGGGTTAGTTTTTCAGTCTTTGGTCTTCTTTAGAGGGGAGGAGACAGTGGGAGATACCTAGCAGTGCAGATCCTCGGTGAAGGGAGAAATGTACAGGGCTGAGCTGGGCTGTCTCTTTATCCATCTGTGGATCCCTCTGTCTCTCAGGTGGGTAGATGGAGATTGCTATCTTGGCAGTGTTGAAAGAATCCTAAAACCTGTTTTTCATGAGGTAAGGGTTTCCTGATGGGGTTAGCTGAGCTGCAAGTGGCTGTACCAGAGCCCCGACGGAGGGATGGTGCTCAGCTCGGCTCAAAGTCTGCTGCAAGATCCAGGATCTGCCAGCTGAGCCTCTGAGCCGGCAAAGCACTGGTGGCCAGAGGGAGCCCCGTTACCGTGAGCCACCGGGCGGGCGAGTGATGTAGCCGAGTCATTGATTCACAGAAACTGGGCTTCACGGGGGAAAAAACAGACCAGGAGACTAGGAAATGGAAGTATAAATATCACTGTCAGCCTCTTGACATGATCAGTCTTTCTCCATTCTTGAAAAAAGCTAATGAAAAATGTGTTAGTCCAGTGCTTGGCAGTTGGAGATGGCGGGAGGGGGGTCCCTGGCTTCCAGCCTCCTGGATATTTGTCAGAAATGCAGTAGCTTCTGTGGATGTCAGAGCTCAGTGCCTTGCTTCGTTCTCTTGATCCGATGGCATTTTGTGTTCAGGGGTCTGAGTTCCCCTGGAAGGTCTTGAACCAGATTGTGATATGCCCCCTGAAGCCCCAGCTCCCTCACTTGGAGGCTCTTGGGGTAATGTTGGGTGATCAGTGGCTGCCCGCTTAGAAAACAAGCAGAATTTGGTTTTATCTTGGCAGCATTTATTCCCGATTTGTTGTGCTTATAGCTCCGATATCGATTTGAAGGGATGTCATGTGGGTTCTTGGATGGTGTCTCCCCATGGGTGCTATTTTGACAGTAATGTTCCTGAAAAGATTTCAGACATCTGGGGGGTAACTGGGCACTTGATGAGATATAGGGTTGTGGGCTGCAGTAGAATTTGAGAGAGCTGTTTGGGTTGAAAGAGACTGAGGTGACCCTTCTTTCCTCCCTCCCTGGGGGCTTGCATTAAAACTCGGGGTTGGATTTCGGCAGTGGTGGCTGTACCTTGCTGGCTAATTTGCTCTGCAGCCCTGAAGCAATCTGGATCATGGGAAAAGAGGCAGAAAGCTCACTAGCTGTTGCATGTGCCATCAGATGGGTTTGAAATGGCCCAGCAGGGCTGGGAGGTTTTGCACTGGCATCGAAGAGCAGGGCAGAATTGGAGGCCTGCTGTTAAAGGATGCATAGTTAGTGGGCAGCTTAACCTTGACACACACAGCGCACTGAAGGTCACCCATTGGACTGGACAGAGGTGCGTGGAGAGTTCTAGTTCTGGTCACCAGTGGGCTAGCCAGGTCAGAAAGAAAGCTTGCTTGGGGTGCCAACCAGTGATCTGAAAAACCAGGAAGGACTTGAGGGAATGAGATTTCAGGAGCAAAGGCAAAATGATGTGGGGGCTCTCAGGCGTTGCAATTAATCTGAAGCAGTGTGTGATTAATAACCTATTTTTCAGGAAGACTGTAATTGCATCTTTTTGCTTCTCATAGAAGGCTCGGTTAAGGGAGCTTTCCGACAGGGGCATCTCAGTATTGAGGCCCAGGCACTCGATAAATATTTGTGCATTTAATTTACTCACGATCCTTTCTCTCAGATTGTGTTTATATCGCTCACTGTATTTGAAGATAATGCTGTTTCACCTTTGGTAGTTGAAAATATATCTCTAGAGCATAAAATGAGCTTCCATCCATGCCCATCACAGATGCTCAACAAGATCCTCATTAAAGTGTCCATGCAAACAAAACCGTGTGTTACTTATCTGGACGATGTAATTGAAGTATTCCTGTCGGGTGGGTGGTGTGGATCAGTGCCCTTTCCATGGTGATTTGGGAATGGAATCAGAAAGATTTCCTTTCATCTTATAATGTGATCTTGCTGTTGGGCTTATTTATTTGGCCAGGGACACTGTGGGTAAAACCTACAACATCATTTTAGAAATTCACCCCACCTGTTGGGCATAGGTGACCCTGGATGTATTGGATCATCATCATCAGAAATTCAGAAAAGAGTCAATGCTGACATTACTTAGAAGCCCCTGCAGTTTTGATAACATATAATCGTTACAAAATTCATTTGGAGGTGGGAGGGAGACATTTTCTGGAGAGGCCACCATTGCCACCAGGGACCTGGGGTTTCTCCGAGATTTTCTTCTCCTCCCCCTCCCTGTTTCAGCATCACAGGTATTTGTTTACACACATTGATTACCTGTGCTGTTACTCTTCACACCACTGAGGAAATTGCAGATGCTGCTGTACTGCGTTGGAAAGAATTGACCCCAGATCTCTTGCCACTAAACTGAATGAAATGTTCTGAGGTGGAGCTGAATGAAAGAGGAATTTTCACAGACACTCTGGCAGTCAGAATGATTTTAATTATTGTGATCACTCATCACTTTTTAGGATCCTTTTTTGGGACCCTGAACTATTTTTAAGCCAGCCACTTAATGCATCATTTTAGGTTTAACAAGAATCTTTTTTTTCTCCTGAGATTTATTCATTTGTTTTTGGCTGTGGGGGGGGTCTTTGTTGCTGCACTTGGGCTTTCTCTGGTTGAGGTGAGTGGGGGCTGCTCTTCATTGTCATGTGCGGGCTTCCCATTGTGGTGTCTTCTCTGGTTGCAGATCATGGGCTCTCGGCACTCAGGCTTCAGTAATTGTGGCTTGTGAACTCTAGAGTGCTGGCTCAGTAGTTGTGGCACACAGGCTTAACTGCTCCATGGCCTGTGGCATCTTCCCGGACCAGGAATTGAACCTGTGTCCCTTGCATTGCAAGGCGGATTCTTAACCACTGGACCACCAGGGAAACCCTGAAGTTTACTAAAAATCCTGATCTTAGCATTCTGAGTCTGAGCTGTAGTGGTAGTTCCTTGCACTTGAGTTGGAGGGAGTGGGAGAGATCCTACAAACTAGTTCTGATTGTCTCTAGGGTGGAATGATGGCAAAGTTCATGCTGGAGAGTGTGTGTCTGGTGCCTCTTTCTTCTTAACCAACAATAACCCAAACCAAACCCCCAAGCTCTGAATGTCTGGGTGTTCCTCTGAGCCTCTGTCTGCCTGAAGTTTACAATGGCGGGGGCAGCGGGGCGGC
>NW_011494732.1:8852980-8877437 GCF_000754665.1 Bison bison bison
GGGGGGGCGGGTAGTAACAGAAATCAGTGTGTTAAGGGTTTAAAAATATAATGGATCTCAGTTCTCCTCCCTCCTCTGTCAGTATAGGGTGTGCTTTTTTTTTTAGTTCCCTCTCCTTCTTCCTAGAAGCAATGCATTTCTGCAAACCTTTAGTATAAACTTTAGAAGGAAAAAGCCAGTTGGTTTTACATTTTGTGTTAGTTTTTGCACATGCTGGTTTTATGCTTTTGGAGAAGTTGGAAATCTTAGAGGACCAATGGGATCTAGATGAGACTGGAATCCGTGGGATGACAGTGTCTGAATAGGCTATTTTTAGGATGGGGGCTTTCTCTTTTGATTCAGGGCTTTTTCCTTTCCTTTTAAGTGGATCTGAAAATTTATTCTTGGAACCAGCCATTCAAATACTGTGGAAGGGTGAAAAATGGCTTCCACCAGTGCCTTTCTGGATTTTCAGAGGGCCAATTTGGGGTGCCTCTTCCTTACTCTACTGGGGCCTCTTTCATGTCACTTTCTTCAACTGAAAATGAGATACCTGCCTCTTAGGGCTGTTGGGAGGATGGTATAAAATAGGTAAAGTACTTAATCTAGTCCCTGGCACATGGATAAGTCACACTGAATGTCCACTGTTATTTTTATTACTACTACACTAGTGTCTATATGAAACATGTCCTTCTGTATATGTGAAGCTATGAGAAGGACTCAGCAATAATTATCATAGTCCAAAGTCACGCCAGAGCAGAAACCCGGCTTCCCAGGCCCTGGGAACTTTCTGCTAGAGATGCTTGAACTGATCCACCACCTGATCCACCACAAGTTGATACGCAGCTTCCATATCCCTGCAGGTTAAAGGTGGCTTTTGGGGTGGAGTGGTGGGGGCCAGAATTTGAAGGCCCAGCCCCAGAATGGGTTCCTTCCCATCCATTTGAACAAGTCAGAGCATATATGTGTGGAATACTTCATGGGACACAGGGCAAACACCTTGACTGAGAATATCATGCAAGCACTGGATTTTGAAGTACTTTAGGAGCATTAGGACGATAAGGCAAAAAGTCTTAATGTGGAAGCCACTTAACGGGTAATGCCGATTCCCAGTTTTTGCCAAAGTCCAGTGATGATCTTTCTTGGAATGTTGGTTTCCCCACATGGGCTGTGATCTAAAAGGCAAGGCTGGGGCATATTTATCCTGGTTTTCCTGGAGCACAAGATAATATAGACTCTCAGAAAATAGGTGTGTTGGAATTGACTTTACAAGCAGACTAATGGAAGGTAGAGTATCTGCATCAGCTTCTTAAAAGACAGTGGATTTGGGTGAGTGGGGAGGCACATGGAGAGAATTTCCGGTGGTCAGGAAGATAAGAGTCGCTCGTCCTTGCAGGGTTCTGACTCTGCCAGGCTCTGCTCCAATCACTTTACATAGGCTAACTCACTTAAACTATACAACAGCTCCCAAGGAAGGCACCATCCTCATTTCCATCTTACACGTGAGGAAACTGAGACATGGAGAGAGTGAGCAACTCACTAAAGGTCATGTAGCTCCCAGTGGCTCAGCCGAGACTTGAACCCAGGCAGGGTGGCTCTAGGGTCTCTTAGCCACTGTGTTAGACTGCCAATAAATGCAGTACATGAGAGACAGGGACATAGGTATGGGGTCCCCAGGTTCACATGCTTGTCAGAAGCAGATGCCTGTCGTGGGTAGTGACTGAACAGTGGGGGTGGGACAGGGTGGGATGAGAACTGATGGGCTGTAGAAAGGTTAGGTTTTGTTCTCAGTTTCTGAGAGTTTGTCAAGTAGGTAGGCTGCATAGCTCTTGGATGTTGATGACTTCTTCCTCTTTTCATTTAGAGGCTCTCTCCTGGCTTGTGTGCGTGTGTGTGCGTGTGTGTGTGTGTGTGTGTGTGTGTACATGAACACATGCACACACACTCTCTCCCTGAGAGTTCTTATTTGCTTGAGTGTAAGCTTGGTGAGGACAGGTTACTGGTTCGACCTTGCCCTCCAATCTCCCTTAGGGTGGATCACAGACAAGCTGCTCAGAAAGCATTGTGGGTGAATTGATCCAAATCATTTTTAGGGTCGCCGCTCTCAGTTTGTTGATGACTCTGTGATCCATGCCTGTTCACATCTACGTTTTGTATTTCACTGCCTCCTGCTATCCATTTTGGGAAGACTTATTCTAGCAGAAGATGGCCTGGGCTCTCCAATCAATCCTACTTACTTTTTACTAAAATACTTGGTGAGATTGGCTCTTCCCTTAAAAACTTCGTTCCTTCCCACCTCTGTCATTGCACTTGCTTCCTCCCCATGGTGGATAGCCTTACCTGTGTTTTGATTGTTTGAACAGTAGCAGAATCTGCTCTGGTTCATGAAGGTTTGCATTATCTGTACCTCCCAAATCAGTTACAGAACCCTCTCTAGCTTCCACCCATGGAACTGCCATGGACACGGACAGTGCTCCGTGCTGTTTCCACTCCTCTGTCCTCTCGACCAGGTGCCTAACCCTTGCCTCCATGTTATTGTGTTGGGTTTTCTCCTCTTGCTTAATTTCTTCTCTCTCTTAGTCAAGCACATCTTGTTCTTGCCTTATTCTGTTCTCTATTTAGACTGTGCGTGCCTGCCTCGCAAGCCTGGCAGGACCATTCTGCCGCCTTCTCATTTGTCTTAAAGATACCTTTAGGAAATCCAATCCAAACGATCCCAGCCCAGTCCCAAAGATTAGACTCCAGAAGATGTGTCGAATGCATTTTTTTGCTGGCCTACACATACTGATTTGCATGGTTGCCTCGGATCCCTTAAGAAGACAGTAATTGACTAAATGGTGCTGTATGTTCCCAATCCCAGTGCCAGTTTGGCAACTGTCCCTTCTCCTAAGTGAATTTCTCTTGCTTCTCTCTGTTTTATTTGTCTTGCGTCTCCTGACCTCTCTCACCTTCCTTTCTCTGACAGGCTTCCTGAAAGAATAGCCTACACTCAATGCCTCTTTTCCAGCCTCTCCAACTTTATGGAAATCACTGTCTCAGAAGCCGCAGATTCCAGCAACCACTGAATTTAGTGGTTTCTGCCCCTCTCCCCACGTAATGCCATTAGTTGCCACATATGTCTGAAACTTTCTTCTCTTTTGCATTATGGAAACTTGGTTTTCCCTTCCTTCCACTTCACTGCCCTTCTCACTCTTCCATGGCTGTTTCAGGCCCTTGAAATGTTGCATTGTCCCCTAAACTGCACCTTCATTGTCTTTTTCGCCTGTTCGGGATGATCTCATTCAGTCCTTTGGCTGTGACTCTCACCTGCCCATGGACTTCCTCCCCTCGTGCCCTCGTCATCACCACCAGGATGTCCTACTAGCATCTCAGTATCCCTGTCGCCAGCAGACTCGCTTGCTCACTCAGTAAGCCACTTGGCAGCAGTTTTGTTTTCCTCATCTCATTTAAGGAACTACCACTTTTTCTACCTTTCTAGGCAAGAAAACTGAGTCATCTTAAACTGTGTCTCATCTCCCCCACCATCTTATCCATTGCCAAGTTTTTAAGTTGCACCTCTTGCGTATATGCCCTTTTTTCTGTCCTCACCGACACCACTCGTTGAGTTTTGCTTGGACCATTGCAGTAGCCTCCTGACTGATTCATCTGCCTCTGGTTTTTCCTGGTCTAATCTATCCTCTACAGAGGGTGGAATTCTCCCAAAGCACAAGTTGGATGATGTCATTCTCCCGCTCAGACCTTGTAGCATCACGATGTGCACAGAATTAATGACCACTCCCGAACTTGGCATTCATGCCTTGTGAGCAAGACCCCAGCCTGCCTTCTCACTCACCCCTTTTTGTGCCCTATGTTTGGCCAAGCTCCTCAACCCTCATTGAGCATGGGGACCATGTTGTCCATCCTTTGCATGAAATAGGACCTTGCCTCTGGCAGGCCTTCAATGAACGTTTGTCAAATGGAATTAAAAGTGTTCAAGGATTATGCCAGTTCTTCTGCACAGTGTATACAGCTGCTCATGGAAGCTGTCATCTGTTGTGTGCCCAGAACTGTGCTGAATGGCTCTTCACATGTGTTTCATTAAGTCCTCACAATCTCACTGTAACTGTGTGAGGTGGCTGTATTATTCCCATCCTACAGAGGAGGACACCGAGGCTCAGCAAGATTTTGTAGGTAGTTACAGACCTGAGACTTAGACCCATAGGCTGTACCACTACACTGCCCTGCCTCTAACAACCCTGGCCCTGTTAGTTAGATCATGTGGGATCAATGGATTAGCCTAATAATAAAGGTGAAAGAGATGACTTTACCGAGAATTCACTGTACCAGACATTCTTCTAAGGGGTTGACAAACATTTTCATTTAATTCCAGCGGTAACCCATAATTTTACAGAGAAAGAAACTGACCAAGAAGCTTGGATTACTACTTAAGTTCACTTGCCATGCGTGTGGCAGAGGATGGCCATCTCTTCCAGCTTTAACTTTAGAACTGATATAAGCAGTATTTATTTGTTTTGGCTGCACTGGTTCTCTGTTGCTGCCTGGGCTCTTCTCTAGTTGGCCTGCTCTGTAGTTGTAGTGCTTGGGCTTCTCATTGCTGTTGCTGCTTTTGTTGTGGAGCACAGGCTTGGTTGTTCTGAGGCATGTGGGATCTTCCTGGACCAAGGATGGAATCTGTGTCACCTGTGTTGGCAGGTGTATTCTTTACTACTGAGCCACCAGGGAAGCCTAGCATTCTGTGTTTTGCAGGACGGACCGTTGCACACTTGTTGCAAGTCTAGGCTTTGGGATCGTGTGGATATAGACTTTACCCCCTCCCCCCGCCCCACTAGCTGTGTGAACAAGGCATTTAACCTCTTAGCTTCAGTTCTTCCTTCTGTAGAAAGTGGGGGTTATTCTTGCCTGTGTGCTGGGTTTGTTGTGGGGCACAGTGAGTGTTCATTCATGTTTGCTGTTGTTAGTTAGGGGTGAAGATGGGTCATGGGTGCTTTGGATTCTCTTCTCTTCCTCGCTCCTCTTTATAAAGACATCTTGCTGGTTTCTGCCCATTGAGACAATCAGGCTCCACGGGGGTGCCTGACAGATGTCCTGATATCTCCATCCAAGTTTTTACTCAGAATGGAGCCCAGGATGTATTAGTTAAACCTGTACCCTTTGTAAAACACACCCCAGGCTCCTGATAGGACCTCCTTCCCTTAGGGTCTGGAACTCGGTGCTGGGGGAGACAGACGTGCACTGTGTCCAGCTTGGGGGTCACACTCCCACACTGTGCTAGAGCGTCCCCTGGATGGGACAGAGCATGTATCCTTATGACGTTGTTGTCCCAGAACCAATGCTGAGCACCTCCCGTGCAAGGACTAGAGAGCTTTCCCAAGCCAGTGTTGATTTGATGCACTTCTTATTTTGGATTTATTTGTCCCACTGAGACCTTTAAACTGAGACAGCCCAGGGCACAGAATTGCTTGGCACATCATTCATTCATTTGTTTATTTGTTCATTCAGCAAATACAAGCCTGTGGCATGGCTGAGCAAGACAGATAAGGTCCCTGCCTTCACAAAGCTAATATTCTGTGCAGGGAGACAGAGAGAGGATAAGTAAGTTCATGGATAAGAAAGTTTTCAGATGGTGGGAAGTGCTGTGAAGAAATCTGAACCTGGGTGGGAAATGGCTGGGAACCGGCACTTTTGTCCTCGAGGCCCGGACAAGCTTGTGGGTGTCCAGTGAACAGCAGGCTTGCCGGAGTAGCCAGAGCTTCAGCATGCATGGGAGATGTGGTCTGAGAAGAGATAGGCAGGGTCTTTGGTTTTGGATCTTGCTGTATTTGTGATGAGCAGGAAGCCTTTGCAGAACTTTGAGTCGGTATGTGGAGGGTCTGGTTCTCATTGTGCAGAGGGGCCCTCTGATCATTATTTGGTGGATAGGAAGATGAGCAGAGTTGGCTTCAGGGAGAAGAGTTAGATTACTCCAGCCATCCAGGCAAGAGGTGGTAGCATGCCAGTGAAATTAACCTGCAGAGCTAGGCACTGGCTTAGAAATGGGGACCATATTAGAAATCATGTAACTATGCTTTTATTAATGACACAAATTTAAATAAATGATTCCAAAGCATATGCTGTAATTCAACTGGAGACCACTGCTCTGTGTGTGTGTGTGTGTGTGTGTGTGTGTGTGTGTGTATGGGGTGTGTGTGTGGGTTGGCAAGGGAGTTTGGCAAGCCCCAAAGCTAGCTAGATTCAGAAGCAGCTTTTTAGGAGAGTGGTATTTTGGGGGTAGTAATTCCCCCTTTCCTGCTGAGAATACATTCCAAGACCCCCAGTGGGTGCTTGAAACAGCATATAGTCCTGAACCCTATCTATATACTTTTCCCCCTGTATATACATACATACCTGTGATAGTTTACTTTATAAATTAGGCACAGTAAGAGAATATCAGAATTGCCACATCACTACTCTTGGGCTTTGGGGCCATTACTAAGTATAATAAGGTTTACTTGCACACAAGCACTGTGATGTTTCGGCAGTTGATCCCATAGCCGAGTCAGCTAGTAGGTATATAGCGTGGATTGACTGGATAAAGGGATGAATCACATCCTGGGCAGGACAGAGCAGGGCGGTGCGAGATTCCATCACACTGCTCATCTCAGTGCTCAGTTGAAAGTTTATAAATTGTTTATTTCTATAATTTTCCACTTAGTATTTTTGGGCCACAGTTGACCATGGGTAGCTGAAACCATGGATTGGGTTGAGGCAGGGACTGTTGTATTACTAAGTGTTCATGATGGTCACCAGTGTGTATTTTAAAAGGAGCTTATAAAGTCAGTTTATAAATTTCAGAATGCTCAATCTTAAAAGCCAATACATTTTTGGAACAGAATGCTGATGAGTGTTTTATTTTTTGCACCATATTGCATCTTGCGTTCACATGTATTTTTAGTGCCTTTGGCCACAATGAAGGTAGAGCCCGTGGTTGAGCTAATTTTGATTCCCTCATTTTAGCCTCCACTATCCATTCTTGGTTATCTCGAGGATATCTGTGATTTGTGATCTGTGATTTGGAGGCATGTCTTGTAAACTTGAGGTCATCTTCCCAAGGAAATAAATGGATGGCTTGGTGTTTAAACATGATCTTAATTATTACTGTAGTGATTAGAGAGAACTCAACACATACACTTCTTTTTAGGTTGGAAGTACAGATTGTATTTTTTGATAGGAAGTCTTCTTTTGATAGTTTATTAAGAAAAATATATTTTTTTGTGTTATGGGAGGTATTTATAGACATCAAGAAAACTGCATTTTGCCATTTTCCTTAAATGTTGAGGTTACATGTAAAAGCAATTTTTAGGTCACATCAAACACGTCTTAAGAAAATATTCTCTCTGCTGCAGCAATAATGACCAAGCCCAACCTTTTCTCTGTGTCATACACCATTACCTCTATTAATACTTTTTAGGTCTCTATAATTATAAAGCAGATGTGTCTATTGGGAAGAGATGTTGATTTCAGAGTAAATTTTTCTAGAAAATAGAATCTGGGAAAAAAAGGAAAACCCAAACTTGGCTTTGTGCTTGAAGAGACAGCACTGCTGTGTGTGGGTGGATGGCTGCATGCACCCTCTGCTCAGAAGTGCCTTTTCTCTCCATGGGGATAACTGGCTGTGTATCAGAGATGTGGCCAGGAGGAGTAGGCAAGCAACGTGTGGGCAGGATGCATGTTCTTTTATTAGCATCAAGCCTAGAGCATGAACCAACCTGGGCCTCTAAAGTCTGTATTGTTTCCTGTTTAATTACCCCACCCCCACTCCCCCACCCCCCACCCCCGAGCCACCAAATGATGGAGGAAGAGTTGCTCTTGTACGTGAAGTGAACCATTTCTGGGAGGTGGCTGTGGACTGAACTGGCATATGGATGTTCTTGGGTACCTAAGCTGTCCTGGGCTTGGAGTCACCCTCCCAGCATTGCATGAAACTAGTCATGGGTAGAAGTTACCTTCCCTTGCATGGTCCATTTCCATGTCTTCTTTGACTTCACTCCTCTGGGTCTCTGTGGCAGTTTTCTTTGGTTTGTCCAAGGCCATCCAGCCAACAAGTAGCAGAATTGAGATTCCCATGACTTGTAGAACCCAATTTTGAACCAACACCCAGCTCTTCTGACATTCACCTGCACTCCTATCATCAGAATATGGTTAGTAGGAGAACACAGAGGCCACAGGGTTAGCTGTTCCTTGGCCTCAGTGCCACAGGACACTAATAATACCCTCCTTAGAGGATTGTTGGGAGGATTCAGTTCAGTTACCCATAAAGAACCAAACACAGTGCCTGATGTAGGGCTCAGTAAATGGGCCTTATTATTGATGACAAAGGTGGTGGCATTAATTCTGTCTCCTACACTCCTACTTCTTTGAGGACAAGAATTGTGACTTCTTAACTGGATAGCCTTCACAGAAGAGTTTTGCAGCTTGGCACTATTGACATGTTGGGCCAGATAATTCTTTTTGCGGGGGGTTGTCATGTGTGTTGTAGAATGGTTGAGCAGCTTCTCTGGCCTCTACCCACTTGATGTTAATAACACTCCCATCCCTAGTCACGAAAATCAAAAAAGTCTCCAGACATTAGCATGTGTCCTGTTGGAGGCAAAATTGCCCAGTTGAGAACCACTGGTCTGAACATACTTCCCTTGGGATCACAGGGCTTTTATATTCTCCCTTATATATATATAAGGGATATGTGTGTGTATATGTATCTTTTTAATCTATTTTACACTTGTATAAGGTGGTCAGAAAATACAGGCATACCTTGGAGATATGGCAGTATTACCTTCAGTAAGGTGAATATTGCAATAAAACAGGTCACACAAATTTTTTGGTTTCCCAGTGCATAATAAAAGTTATGGTATACCATAGTCTTTTAAGTGTGCAATAGCATTATGTCTAAACAGTCTACATCCCTTAATTAAAAAATACTTTATTACTAAAAAAAGCTAACCATTGTGTAAACCTTCAGTGGGTCATAACCTTCTTGCTGGTGCAGGGTCTTGCCTCCATTCTGATGGCTTGACTGATCAGGGTCATGTTTGCTGAAGGCTGGGGTGGCTGTGGCAGTTTTTTAAAATAAGATGACAGTGAAGTTTGCTACATTGATTGACTCTTCCTTTCACGAATGATTTCTATGTAGCATGCAGTGCTATTTAATAGCATTTTACCCCTGGTAGAAGTTCTTCCAATCTTGGAGTTAATCCTCTGAAACTCTGCTGCTGCTTTTTCAACTAACTTTATGTAATATTCTAAATCCTATGTTGTCATTTCAACAGTCTTCACAGCATCTTCAGCAGGAGTAGATTCCACCTCAAGAAATCACTTTCTTTGCTCATCCATAAGAAGCTACTCCTAATCTGTTAAAGTTTTATTGTGAGATTCCAGCAATTCAGACACCTCTACAGTCTCTACTTCTAATTCTAGTTCTCTTGCTGTTTCCATCACATCTGCAGTTATTTCCTCCACTGGAGTCTTGAACCTCTCAATGTCATTCATGAGGATTGGAATCGGCTCGTGAAACTGATTGCTCATGTTGATATTTTGATTTCTTCCCATGAATCACAAATGTTCTTAATGGCATCTATTAATAGAATGGTGAATCCTTTCCAGAAGATTTTCAATTCACTTTGCCCAGGCCCATCAGAGGCATCGGTATCTATGGAATAGATCTGGAATCACTATCTAAAACCATGTGTAAACAGATGCGCTGTCATTCCAACTTTGTTGTTCTAGAGAGCACAGGCAGGGTAGATTTGTTTTTTAATTTTTAAAATTTTTATTGGAGAATCGCTGCTTTACAATGTTGTGTTACTTTTTGCTGTACAGCAAAGTAAATCAGCTCTAGGTACACATATATCCCCTCTTTTTTGGATTTCCTTCCCATTTAGGTCACCACCGAGCTTTGAGTAGAGTTTCCTGTGCTATACAGTATGTTCTAATTATCTATTTTATACATAGTATCAGCAAAGAGTAGATTCAGCATAATTCTTAAAGGCTCTGGGATTTTTGGAATGAGAAATGAGCATTGGCTTCAACTTCAAGTCACCAGCTACTTTAAACCCTAACAAGAGAGCCAACCCATCCTTTGGAGCCAGGCATTGACTTCTCTTCTCTAGCTATGAAAGTCCCAGATGGTATTTTCTTCCAGTGTAAGGCTGCTTGTCTACGTTGAAAACCTGTTGTTGGTTATTATTTTAAGTTAATTATTTTAGCTCGATCTTCTGGATAACTTGCTGCAACTTCTACATCAGCCCTTGTGGCTTCACCTTGTAACTTTGTTATGGAGACATGACTTTTTTCCTTAAACCTCATGAACCAACCTCTCTTAGCTTTAGACTTTTCATCTGCAGCTTCCTCACCTCTCTTAGCTTCACAGAATTGAAGAGAGTTAGGGCCTTGCTCTGGATTAGGCTTGGACTTAATTAGGGAAGTGCTGTGGCTGGTTTAATCTATCTGGACTGTTAAAACTTTCTTCACATCAGCCAGAAGGCTGTTTTGCTTTCTTATTATTCATGTGTTCACTGAAGGAGCACTTTTAATTTCCTTCAAGAACTTTTCCTTTGCATTCACAACTTGGCTAACTGTGTTCAAGAAGCTTAGCTTTCAGCCAGTCTCGGCTTTTAACATGCCTTTCTTATGGAGCTTAATCATTTCTAGCCTTTAAAAATTTTTTTTTAATTGGAGGAATAATTGCTTTACAATATTGTGATGGTTTCTGCCATACATCAACATGAATCTGCTGTAGGTATACATATGTCCCCTCCCTCTTGAACCTACCTCCCACCTCCTTCCCCATCCTACCCCTCTAGGTTGTCACAGAGCACTAGCTTTGGGATCCCTGTGTCATATAGCAAATTCCCACTGGCTATCAGTTTTACATATGGTAATGTATATGTTGACTCATTGGAAAAGACTCTGATGCTGGGAGGGATTGGGGGCAGGAGGAGAAGGGGACGACAGAGGATGAGATAGCTGGATGGCATCACCGACTCGATGGACGTGAGTTTAAGTGAACTCCGGGAGTTGGTGATGGACAGGGAGGCCTGGCGTGCTGCAATTCATGGGGTCGCAAAGAGTCGGACACCACTGAGCGACTGAACTGAACTGAACTGAATGTGTATGTTTCAATGCTATTCTCTCAATCATCCCACCCTCTCCTTCCCCGACTGTGTCCAAAAGTCTGTTCTTTATGTCTGCATCTTCAAGTGAGAGCTGTGATGCTTCCTCTCACTTGACCACTTAGAGGCCCTTGTAGGGTTTTTCATTGGCCTAATTTTAGTATTGTGACTCAGGGAATAGGGAGGCCCTAGGGGTCGCACAGAGTTGGACATGACCGAAGTGACTTAGCAGTAGCAGGAGAGGGAGAGAGATTGGGAAAGGCCAGTAGGGGGAGCAGTCAGAACGCACACAACATTTATTAAGTTCACTGTCTTATATGGGTATGATTTGTGGTGACCCAAACAAGTTACAATTGTAACATCAAAGATCCTGATCATAGATCACTATAACAAATAAAATAATATAGTGAAAATGTTTGAAAACTGTGAGAGTTACCAAAATGTGACAGAGACAGAAAGTGAGCAAATGCTCTTGGAAAAATGCTAATAAACTTGCTTAACATAGGGTTGCCACAGACTTTCTCTTTGTAAAAAATCTCAGTATCTATGAAGTTCAATCAAGCAAAAAAAACACAAGAAAACAAGACATGCCTATGTCTGTTGAAGTTTGAGAATTTTGAGAACAGAGGAGAATTCTGGCAATTCTTAAGTTAGCAGGTAGATCGTGTCCCATTTCATGGTCAACAGAAATATATAATTTCTTTACAGCAATTCTGTCTGCATCTCTCATAACTTTAGAGTTACAGCCAATTACAGGACTTTTTGTACTTTCCTTCTCTTAAAGCAAGAGTAGCATCAGCTCTTTAAATATTACTACCTTTTATGAAATGGTACTTTTCAGGATGATTTTAAACCAGCAAGAAAGAAATACATATTGAGAGCTTACTTACCATTAACACGTGTCATTTAATTGGCTTAAGTGTCTACATGAAAAATAAATAGAATGCAAATATGTTAAGCCATATCTCTCTCTAGGATAGTTCCTTCTTAGAAATTCATGGAAATGGTATATTGACTTATTAAGAATGAGTGGATAGGAGTGGTCTTTAATCATTGTCTGAAATCTGTACATTTTTTTGAAACTCATTGCTCACCATGATTAACTTCAAAACTGTGTTTCTACTCAAAGAATGACCAAAATGCACCATTAATAAATTGCCTGGCCAAAGTGTCACCAGGAACCAAATACTGGGGGTGGCCAAGCTGTGAGCTTTGAATACCTGGATCTTAAATCACAGATACTTTTTTCTAATTAGCACCATGGTTCTCATGCCTGTCTGTACATTAGACTCACCCGGGAGCTTAATAAAAATGGAGTTGCCTGGGCCCCACTCCCAGTCTCTCTGTCTCTGATTTAATTACTCTAGTTGGGCCCTGGATATCTTTTTTTTTTAGGAACAGTTTTAGGTTCATAGCAGTATTAGCAAGAGGTACAGAGGTTTTCCATTCACCCCCTACCGCCACATATGCACAGCCTCCCCATTATCAACATCCCCCACCAGAATGAACCTACAATGAGATGTCATTATCACCCAGAGTCCCTGTGTACCTTAGGGTTCACTCTTGGTGGTGTGCGTTCTATGGGTCGGGAACATCCCCTAGAGGAGGAAATGGCAACCCACTCCAGTATTCTTGCCTGGGAAACCCAATGGACAGAGTAGGCTAGTGGGCTACAGTCCATGGGGTCATAAAGAATCAGTCGTGACTGAGCACGCACACACGTAATAACATGTGTCCACCACTGTAGTGTCACACAACGTGTTTTTACTGCCTGACAGCAATAATTTTTTTTATTTATTGGGTTGCTCTGGATCTTAGTTGTGGCATATGGAATCTAGTTCCTTAACCAGGCATTGAACTTGCTTTGGGAGCCCAGAGTCTTAGCCATTGGACCACCAGGGATGTCCTGACATCAGTAATTTTTAAAAAGCTCTTCAGGTGATTCTAATGTGTAGCCGAGCTAAGGACCAGGGGCATTCTAGAAAGCTGCAGTGACCTTTCCCCCTTCTGTCCTCACCCCCCAGCCTCATCCTCCAACCCCATGACTGTTTATGGGATTGTTGCTACAAGCTGAGTTGAGTCACAGCAGACTTACCATAGCTTTTTTTTTTAAATGTAATTTTTATTCTAAAAAAAAAAAAGATTGCTTTTAGCACTTTTATTCTGAAGAGTCCTTAATTGCTGTACTTAGAATGGCTAAACAATGAACATTTGTCAAGCATCAAAATAGCAGAATGAGGGAGTCGGACCTTGGGTGATGGGGAGAGGCTGGTGTGTCATCTCCCATGGCTGCTGGCAGGGGGAGGGCCTGAGCATCTCTCTGATTCTGGGCCCCATTAACAAGTGACCTAGAAACACTAATTTTTGGATGAATAGCAATGAGCTTTGTACCCACAGGGGTGCACTTTATACTCCTCTGGAGCCTGCCCTCCACTTGTCATCAAGTCTAGAGAGCCACCTCCCCTCCCATCATTGTACACCCACGCTACTGTTTGCCTCCACGGGTGCTGGTTCAGTGCTCGGGTCTAGAGAGCTGGGTCCTCTCTCGTCATCCCTGACTGATGTCAGTGCGGGTGACTTAGTGACATGTGTGTGACTCCTGATGACTGAAGGACTAAGAAGGACCCTGTCTGTGGGTCATCCTTCCCTCCTTTGGTGGTCTGGGTCTTCTTCTCCAGCCCACCCACCAGAATAACATCAGGAAGAAATGGCAAAGTCAACTCAAGGCCATACCTTCAAGCAACCCATTTCATCTCAGATTAAAAAAAAAGTAAGTTTGTGTTTGTATGTGTTTTGACTGAATCGTGATTGCAGCCATGTAATTAAAAGACTCTTACTCCTTGGAAGGAAAGTTATGACCAAACTAGACAGCATATTGAAAAGTAGAGACATTACTTTGCCAACAAAGGTCCGTCTAGTCAAGGCTATAGTTCTTCCAGTGGTCATGTATGGATGTGAGAGTTGGCCTGTGAAGAAGGCTGAGCGCCGAAGAATTGATGCTTTTGAACTGTGGTATTGGAGAAGACTATTCTGAAGGAGATCAGCCCCAGGATTTCTTTGGAAGGAATGATGCTAAAGCTGAAACTCCAATACTTTGGCCACCTCATGCAAAGAGTTGACTCACTGGAAAAGATTCTGATGCTGGGAGGGATTGAGGGCAGGAGGAGAAGGGGACGACAGAGGATGAGATGGCTGGATGGCATCACCGACTCAGTGGACGTGAGTCTGAGTGAACTCCAGGAGTTGGTGATGGACAGGGAGGCCTGGCGTGCTGCGATTCATGGGGTTTCAAAGAGTCAGACACAAATGAGAGACTGGACTGAACTGAACTGAACTGAACTGACTGAATTTAGGTAGAAAATAGGCCAGTTAGAGGAGCAGAACTTGGTTAAAATTTTTAGCCCAAAGTGAGATTAAAAAAAAATTTATTTATGGATTTCAGTTCCCATTGCCCATTTGTGTGAATAATCAACATTTGTTCTAATGTGGATGGTAGCATGGGGCAAATTCAGCCTGCTGAGTTTTACTGTTTCAAGCAAGGGTTTTAGGCCTGTGAGGCATGTGCAGTGCACGTCGTTGCAGGGGTAGTAATGATAAAACCACAATGATAGTAGAATGGTTGACATTTATTGAACCCTCATGAGATGCCAGGCACAGTGATAAGGACCTCCCATGGAGGAGGTCTCACTTAAGCCTCATGAGAACTCTTGGAATTAGGTTGAGGATTATTCCCATTATTCAGATGAGGAAACTGAGGTTCAGAGACCTCACATGGTGAGTGAGTTACAAAGTCAGATTTTGAACAGAGCTGCTTGACTCTGGGTGTCAACTCACTTGGCTGGCCCAGAGTGTGTATTGGGAGCTGTCTTTGGGGTTTAGTGAGCCAGCACCATTATGCCAGCCCTTGTCGTCCGGCCAGGAGCTGCAGGGAGAGAGAGCTGCTGAGTTGCTGCAGGGAACTGACCTCTTTTACTTAGGGAAGTAGGGTGTGGGGCACCGGAAAGCAGAACTTTGACCTGCTGGTAAGATACCAGTGCTCATTGACAACCAACTCCTGCAACCTGTTACCAAGGTGACATAGATGGGACAACAGAGCAGTGGTGGGCTCTGCCATACATCCCTCAGAGCATAAGAACCTTTGTTGGCTACTGCTCTGGCCCTGCATTTCACCAGCCTCAGCGTTTGTGCCCAGGGTGCTGGCCACTGAGGGAAACCTCCCCAAATAAGAACTGTCATCTCCACCCACAAAAATTACCTGCTTTTAGGTATGAGGCAGGGTATGTGAATTTTGTGTATGTGTGTGGGAAAGTGTGTCCTTGTGGAGAGCATCCTTCTAGTCTGTTCTCAGGAGGCCACACTACATTATTTTTGTGATAAAATCCTGAGAGATACATTCGATACATCCTCAGTCTCTACCCCAGTTCTCTACTGGGACTAACAGAAACAGTTTATTAGCTGGCAGATTACTTAGATTCCCTGCTCATGTGGCAGGTTACTTAAGCTCAGTTTCCTCATCTATAAAATGAGGATAGTAAATTGTCTTATGCAGCTGCTAGGGAGACTAAAGAGTTAAAACATGCCTCGCTTTAGGACAGAACTGTGCACGTCAAGTCAGCACTCAGTAAGTGTATGAGCTGCCTATGGCTGCTGTAACAAGTGACCACAAATTTAGAGGCTCACAACAATGCAAACATATTACCTTATATTTTTGGGGGTCAGAAGTCCAAGATGGGTTTTACTGGACTAGAAGTAGGGTTTACGAGGCTACACTGTTTGGATATCCTCTAGGAGAGAATCAGTTTCCTTGCTTTTCCCAACTTCTAGAGGCTATCCAGTTTCCTTGGCTCGTGGCCCCTTCCTCTGTCTTCACAGCCGATGGTGTAGCATCTTCCAGTCTGTTGCTGATTCTGACCCTATTTATGTCATCCCATCTCCTCCCTTCCTGTGCTTCCATCTTTAAAAAAAATTTTTTTGGGTCTCACTGTGCAGTATGCAGTATCTTAGTTCCCCAACCAGGGTTTGAACCTGTGCCCTCCACAGTAGAAGGGCAGAGTCTTAACCACTGGACCACCAGGGAAGTCCCCCTCTGCTTCCATACTGAAAAAACCCTTGTGGTTACATTGGGCCTACTCTGATAATCCAGGATATCCTTGCCATCAAAATTCTTAACATTATCACATCTGCAAAGCCCCCTTTGCCACATTGGGTAACAGATCCACAGGTTCCAGAGATTAGGACATGGACACCTTGGTGGAGGGACTTTATTTAGCCCAACGTAGTAAGTGTTCATGTATGCTCAGTTGCTTCAGTGATGTCCAACTCCTTGTGACCCTATGGACTGTAGCCCACCAGGCTCCTCTGTCCAAGGGATTCTCCAGGCAAGAATACTGGAGTGGGTTGCCATGACTTCCTCCAGGGGATCTTCCTGATTTAGGGATCAAACCTGGGTCTCCTGCATTGCAGGCAGATTCTTTACTGCAGAGCCACCAGGGAAGCACCAATAAGTGTTACCTGTTTGTATAAAATGAAGCAGAATCAAACTGGCTAGCTTAGGGATGGAATAGACAACAGTTTGGTCAATATAGTTAACTGAAAACAGTGGCCACTTGCTGTGTTAACTCAACCTTGTGTCAGGACCTCTGCATCCTTTATCCCTGTTCCCTGGAGCTTGTTTCCTTCCAGAGCTTTGGAAGGCCAGCACCTTCTCATTCTTCAAGTATCAGCTGAGATGTCACTGCTCAGAGAAACAGGCCCCTGATCCATTTCCTCTGTCATAGCACGTCACCCAGTTTCATTCTCTGGCATCATCTATTAACCTTTTTAGTTCATGTGTCTGCCTGATGTACTCTGCATGCCCTCCGTGAGTGTCAGCTCCAGGAGGCCAAGGACTGTGTTTGTCTTGACTGCTGCTGTTCCAGCGCCTGGAAAGGTTTCTGGAACAGTAGGTGCACAGCACATACCCGTTGAATGAAAGAGTAAAGGAAGCCGTGCAGGCACAACACTGTGTTTAGTGTTCATTCTCTCCTGTTGTGGTAGGTCCTTTTATTATCATTCTACCTCCTAGAAAAGGAAATGGAGGCTCAGGGAGGCCAAATTATTGCCTCAGGTCAGTGGTAACTAAATTTACACTTGGATCCTCCTGCTTCCAGTGTTCTTGGTTCCATCTACCTCTCTGCCTCGTGGTCATGATATCATTAGAAGCTGCTTGAGCCAGCTCTTTTGATGGCCAAGGATGCTGGCAGGCCTTGGTCTCTACTATAGTTTCTTTTCTTTTAACATTTATTTTATTGAAGTGTTGTTGATTTACAGTTTGTGTTAATCTCTGCAGTACAGCAAAGTAACTCAGTAATACCAACATACATATATATACACATATTCTTTTCCATAATAGTTTATTACAGGATATTGAATATATCCTATTCTTTGTGCTTTCCAGTAAGACCTTATTGTTTTTCCATTCTGTACATAATAGTTTGCATCTCCTAGTCCCAAATTCGGCTGTAGTTTCATTTTTAAAAATTTTTATTATTTTTGGCCCATCCCCGCCCTTCACCTTGACATTGGTTTTCTTCCATCCAGGCCTGTTGTATCAAGTCTGGACTCCCCTGCCAAGACTAGCTCCATGGAAAAGAAACTCCTTATCAAAAGCAAAGAGCTGCAGGACTCCCAGGACAAGTGTCACAAGGTATTTATCCCCACAGCCGGCCTCCCTCCTTGCTGCAGCATCCTCCCGTCAATATATGCCGAGGGGCCTGCCCGGGGCCGCCGCTGGCACCGAGCCACCTGATCCTTCCCGGGCCGAAGTCGCGCCTCCGGCAGCTCAGAGGGAGATGAATTCGGGCCTTGACGCTGCCGTAAATCCTTTAAATCTTAACCAGAGGAGGCCCTGGATATAAAGCGGCTCGTTCCTCAGCATGACCCACCCAGATGTCTGCGTCTTCCGGCAGGTGGCGCGGGTCCTCACCTGTGGCCGAGATGCATCCCATCTGCTTTGAGTGATGCGAAGTCTCTCTTCCTAGTCCTTAGAAACTCCTGCCTATGTAACTGCAGCCACTGTGTTGATTATGCTCATCGTCTCTTAACGCTCACTGTTCCTGCCCAGAGGCAGTTCTCTGGAAGCTCGTAAGAGTCACTTCTTGCCTGGGACTCCCAAGAGTACAGACGAGTCCATATCTCCTTGCCCTGTCCTGGATTTGTCCTGTAGATCTTTGCAAGGAGATGGGGGGGATCAAGATGGATTTGGGATAAAATTAAACTGACATCTGCAAAAAAAAGCAAACCCAACCCAAAAAACAAACAGGTGAAAAAAATGGTGATTGTGGCCTCCTCGCTTACTGGGTTAGAGAAGTGATCGAGTGTGAACCCAGCCTTGCATGAGAGGAGTGACTTAGCATTGGTGACTGTCCTTGCGAAGACCGGTGTGCTCCCACGCGAAGAAACCATGGTATTTCCAGCTTAACCTTTTGGCGAGTTAGTGCCAGCCGGGACCACCAGGTGGTTTCGGAGGTGGCTTGAGACGAGATTACTCCTAACGAACCCCCCACGGGCCTTTTTTAACATGTTGCTGTGTCTATTTCAGATGGAGCAGGAAATGACCCGGTTACATCGGAGAGTGTCAGAGGTGGAGGCTGTGCTTAGTCAGAAGGAGGTGGAGCTGAAGGCCTCTGAGACTCAGAGATCCCTCCTGGAGCAGGACCTTGCTACCTACATCACAGAATGCAGTGTGAGCCTTCCCCCTAAAGCCCCCTTCCCTCGGAGGTGGCACTTCCTGTCGTGTGTGTCTCATCCTGTTTCATGACAGCATCATGAGGCACGTCACAGCCAGGGGCAGAGAATAGAGAGGCAGGACGCACGAGCAGGACCTGTGATGTGCAGAGTAGCGTGCGCCAGGTGTAAGGGCCTGGAGACAGGAGGTCAGGCTCAGAGAGTCCAGGTGTAGGAGCCTGGAGACAAGCGTAGATGGCCTTGAAGAGGGTCTCACATCTCCCATCCCAACCTCTGTGGTCTACCTCATGTCCTACAGGATCAGCCTCAGGAACCAAGCTCCAAATAAGGGCAAGAAAATATGTTTTGAATTTGCCCCAAATCCACTTTCTATTGCCTAGAACCAGCATAGCAACAAGAAAACTCAGGCTTTAAAACCCAGACCCTCTTGTCATTTTTTACCATGTGACTTTTTTTTTCTTTGCTTCACAAGAGTAGACTGTCTTCTCCATTGTCTTGTTAAAAATTTTCATTCAGGTGTTTCTTAATGTACAGTCTTAAGAAGTTGAATCACACATTTTTCAAGTGTTTTTTCCACAAGGGAGAGGAAATCTATAGAACGTGGCTGATTAAGAATAACTGCTATGTTTCCATTCCAGATTTGGCTGCCTTTCAGTGGTGGGTGAAGTTATTCAGCTATGTATTTCAGATATATATTTCAGTGCTACTGAAGCATTAAGGGAACCTTATGGATGAAAGGTGTCCAGGAAACGTAAGCCAGGAGGTGGAAATAGATTGTTTGGAGTCCTAAATGATACCCGGGCAGAGAGTGAAGTCATTGCTACTTTGAAAAGGGGAGATATACTTGACAGCCCTCGAATCACTGATATTCCAGAAGAGACTTTTTATCCATTCCAGTGATGGTTTCATGGCCAGGGGATCTTACTGGTTTTCAGTCCTGTACATACAAAGTAAGTATCTGCTAGGCCAGGTAGGAGACAGGTGGCTGCACTTTCAGGCCGGATCCATGAGGTCCCAAGGAGTTTGAGATGATGTTTTCTTGAACCAGGGGATTTTGCAGGATGAAGCCTGGAATTCAGCAACCCACTGGAAGCTGTCATCGTGGGTCCGTCACCCGAAACCGTCTTGGTGTCTGCGAAGCAGCCTGCAGCTCCTTTAATGAATCTTTTCAACTAGAGCAGGATCCATGGGGCATCCCTATTAAAAATTTTTGCTTTCCGCAGAGCTTAAAGCGAAGTTTGGAGCAAGCACGGATGGAGGTGTCCCAAGAGGACGACAAAGCACTGCAGCTCCTCCATGATATCAGAGAGCAGAGCCGGAAGCTCCAAGAAATCAAAGAGCAGGTATGACTCGCTGCCTGGGAGCAGGGCACCAGCTCAGACCTCTCATTTCAGGGGAGGCATGTTTGAGGGACAGAGAAAGGGAAGGAGGGAGGGGAGGAGGGGGAGAGAAAGAGGTATGTAGGTCATTTGGAACTTTCAGATTCCAAATGGAACTTTTTCAGATTCCACATGGTTTATATAAATGTTCTAGCTCCTTTTGAAGTCTGGACCCCACCATGACTACTCTTTTTCAATCAAAGGTGTAGGTTTAAAGCAGTGGTGGTGGGCAGACTGCAGCCTGTAGGGGTGAATCTGGTCAACCAACCTGTTTTCCATGACCACAAGCTGAGAATGATTTTTGCATTTTTAAATAGTTGGGGGAGGAATTCAAGAGAAGAGTTCATGACGTGTGAAAAGTATATGGAATTCAGATTTCAGTGTTTATATAAATAAAGTTTCGTTGGAAGACAGACACACCCATTCACTTAGGTACTGTCTGCGTACTGTCTGTGGCTGCTGACCATGCTTCACTGGCAGAGGTGAGTAGCTGTGACAAGAGATCACGTGGCCTGCAAAGCTGAAATTGCTTCCCATCTAACTTTCTACTGAAAGAGTGCCAATTTCTGCTTTTAAGACCATTAAAATAATTTTTAAAGACGTTTTCATAGCTTTTTAGATGCACTTTACGTTTTTGAGAGAAGCCAGGATAATTCATAGTTTTGCTTATCTAAAGATATATCCTAGGAGGGGAGTTTGAGCAGTTAAGGCTGCGTCAGAATTAACACAGCAAATCTCTACTACATAAAGCGCTCCCCTCTGTGATCAGAAAAGAAAATCCAAACCTTTGAAAAGCCTACTCTCTTTTTTTTTTCCCCTTTCCTTTTCTAAAAGAGTTTTCTTTCTAGATGGTTCATTTCTATTTTACTTCATTGTTTCCTTTTTAGCACGGATTTTTTTTTTTTGTCCTTTGAAGAAACCGTAAATAGAAACTTTAATGAAGAGAATGCAGTGAGCAATTGGAGAGCTGAATTATCAGCTGCCAGGCAACTCTCATTCACTTCAGAAAATCTAATGGAAACAGTGATGGAAATGAACATTTTTGTCTCTGGGTAGCGCACACTTAGCCATCTGGGTGGTTGCTAATGCAAGAAACTCTTGAAAATAATTTGATTCATTAACTATTCTTTAAAGAAAGAATTACTGTTTTGCTTGTTTTTTTTGGCATCGTCTCATTATCACCCTAATATTTTTTAAATCATTGGTTAATATCCTCCTGCTTGATAAAAATGTTCTAAATAAACGTGCCTAGGAAATTGTGCAATCCAGTGGTCAGGTTTCTGAACAGTACTAACTCAGAGATCTTGAAGGTTGTGCCTGCAGCTTGGAAAAATCCACTTTGACAGTTGACTCGTTGCCCTTTTGTCCACACCATTTTTCCTCCTGATTTCAAGAAGTAGGATTCTTTTCCTCCCATTAGTTCCATGTGTTTGGAAATTTGCTTTTGGTGGTATCCTGGGGAAATGAAAGCTGTGCTTGGCCACCAGAGGGAGCAGCTGGTGTCCCTGAAATTAAATAGAAACAGAATTTTCAGGACATTTTGAAAAGGTATATGCTGGTGGTTGAGTTCAAAGAAATGTCCTTTGTGATTCATATCACAGTTGGCATCCATGTGGAGTTTTAGATTTAATGACTGCTAAGCGTTCCATTTTGGGGGAAGAAAGCTTCTTCGTTTCAGATTTTATTTTTCACTGGAAGGAGGACTTACTAAAAAAATGACCCTCAGTAAGCTTGATGAGAGTGGAATGTTTGCAGTCCAGGAGAAATACTTTCAGTAAACTCCTAGTATTTGGGTTGTAGCCCGCTGATTCCTCCCAGATTTGCCATTTATTCTTCTCTCTTCCTCCCAAAGCCAATTTCTGTACCTCTGTTTATTTATTTTAAATGTTGCTTCTACTTAGCTATTTAAGAAAGTTTGAACTAACTTACAATTGCAGTCATTTCACATACCAGGAGGGTAATACTCAAAATCCTTCAAGCTAGACTTCAGCAGTACGTGAACCAAGAACTTCCAAATGTACATTCTGGGTTTAGAAAAGGCAGAGGAACCAGAGATCAAATGGCCAACATTCATTAGATCATAGAGAAAGCAAGGGAATTCCAGAAAAACATCTACTTCGGCTTCACTGACTACATTAAAACCTTTGACTGTGGATCATAGCAAACTGTGGAAAATTCTTAAAGAGATGAGACTACCGGAACACCTTACTGTTTCCTGAGAAACCTGTATGTGGGTCAAGAAGCAACAAGTAGAACTGGACATGGAACAACAGACTGGTTCAAAATTAAAAGGAGTATGATAAGGCTGTATATCATTACCCTGCTTCTTTAACTTATATGCAGAGTACATCATGTGAAATGCCAGGCTGGATGAATCACAGGCTGGATTCCAGATTGCCGGGTGAAATAGCAACAACCTCAGATATGCAGATGACACCACCCTTATGGCAGAAAAGTGAAGAGGAACTAAAGAGCCTCTTGATGAGATTGTAAGAGGAGAGTGAAAAGGCTGGCTTGAAACACAGCATTTAAAAAAACAAAGATCATGGCATCTGGTCCCATCACTTCATGGTCAATCGTAGAGGCTAAAGTGGGAGCAGTGACAGATTTTATTTTCTTGAGCTCCAAAATCACTACAACAGTGACTGCAGCCATGAAATTAAAAGATGCTTGCTCCTTGGAAGGAAAACTATGACAAACCTAGACAGTGCTTTAAAAAGCAGAGACATCACTTTGCCGACAAAAGTACATATAGTCAAAGCTATGGTTTTTTCCAGTAGTCATGTATGGATGTGAGAATTGGACCATAAAGAAGGCTGAGTGCTGAAGGATTGATGCTTTTGAATTGTGGTGCTGGAGAAGACTCTAGAGAGAGTCCCTTGGACTGCAAGGAGATCCAACCAGTCAATCCTGAAGAAGATCAATGCTGAATATTCATAGGAAGGACTGATGCTAAAGTTGAAGTATCAATACTTTGGCCACCTGTTGTGAAGCGCTGACTCATTGGAGAAGACTCTGATGTTGGAAAAGACTGAAAGTAAAAAAGAGAAGGGGGTGGCAGAGGATAGAGATGGTTAGATAACATCACAGACTCAGTGGACTTGAATTTGAGCAAACTCCAAGAGATAGTGAAGGACAGGGAAGCCTGGCATGCTGCAGTCCATGGCGTTGCAAAGAGTTAGACACGACTTAGCAACTGATCAACAACTTAACTAACCCCAATGGAGTATTTGGATTTGGTTTAAAATAAAACACCTAGGGACTTTCCTGGTGGTCCAGTGACTAGAACCTGTGCTTCCAGTTCAAGGGGCAAGGGTTCAATCCCTGGTCAGGGAACTAAGATCCTGTGTGCCATGAGGCACAGCCAAAAATTTTAAGAATTTAGAAAACACCTAGATACATCACATGATAGTCAGATTCATGCTCCATCACTACTAGTAATTGCTGGTTCCACCAACCCCCCCGCCCCTCCTTGGAAAGAGAGACAGAAATTTGGGTAACATAGAAGGCATTTGAGTTTTAGGACTTCTGATTGGTCCTATTCAATCAAAATTGTAAAGCTTCATTCCAAAGAATGACTTGAGGCATGACTCAAAAGTTGTCCACATTTCCCCATTCTGATCCTGTTCAGCTATGTCCAGCACTGAGCCCATGCTGAGATTCGGACAGCTCTCTCTCAGCTGTCTTTGGAAACAGACCTGATCGTTATCTCTGAGATTTTTCTTGAAACAGGGATTTGGTCAGCTGTTGGATGTATAGGATTTCCTTGAAGTAGCTGGCAGAATAACAGTGGCTCAATAAATGAAGTAGAATTCTTTTAGATAGTAGCAGGCTGGGTGCTCTGGGAGCTCAGATTGCTGACAGAGGTGTTGCCTGATTCATGCCCTCCTCCCCTTGGGCGCTGACAGCTCTGGACAGAGAGATGTTTAGGGCGGGGGAGGGGGTGGTGTTGAAACAGTGTTCTGTCCTTGCTCTTGACAAAACACAAAACCATATTCCCTTTTTGCTGAAAGTTTAAGTCAGACAAGGGAGCTCAGGGATAAAAGATGACCAAGACTGACTTCCACCTGTCTGCTTCCTCCACAGTTTGGTATTTGTGCTTGTGGGCAGCTCCGTTGGTACTTTGGGTTTTTTAAAATCAGGAGAAAAGAAATGGAGTTTTTATGTAAAAGAAAGTGTTTTCATAGATAATGTTTTTATCTTTATATATTTATATATATATATAAATTT
>NW_011494732.1:8877537-8878060 GCF_000754665.1 Bison bison bison
TTTTTTTTAATGGAGAAAGGAGTCCAGGACTGCTTAATACTAGAGCTATGAACTTCCTGATGTTCAAGCTGGTTTTAGAAAAGGCAGAGGAACCAGAGATCAAATTGGCAACATCTGCTGGATCATCGAAAAAGCGAGAGAGTTCCAGAAAAACATCTATTTCTGCTTTCTTGACTATGCCAAAGCCTTTGACTGTGTGGATCACAATAAACTGTGGAAAATTCTGAAAGAGATGGGAATACCAGACCACCTGATCTGCCTCTTGAGAAATTTGTATGCAGGTCAGGAAGCAACAGTTAGAACTGGACATGGAACAACAGACTGGTTCCAAATAGGAAAAGGAGTTCGTCAAGGCTGTATATTGTCACCCTGTTTATTTAACTTATATGAGAAACGCTGGACTGGAAGAAACACAAACTGGAATCAAGACTGCCGGGAGAAATATCAATAACCTCAGATATGCAGATGACACCACCCTTATGGCAGAAAGTGAAGAGGAACTCAAAAGCCTCTTGATGAAAGT
>NW_011494732.1:8878160-8950390 GCF_000754665.1 Bison bison bison
AGTGAAAAAGTTGGCTTAAAGCTCAACATTCAGAAAACGAAGATCATGGCATCCGGTCCCACCACTTCATGGGAAATAGATGGGAAAACAGTGGAAACAGTGTCAGACTTTATTTTTCTGGGCTCCAAAATCACTATAGATGGTGACTGCAGCCATGAAATTAAAAGACGCTTACTTCTTGGAAGGAAAGTTATGACCAACCTAGATAGCATATTCAAAAGCAGAGACATTACTTTGCCAACAAAGGTCCATCTAGTCAAGGCTATGGTTTTTCCTGTGCTCATGTATGGATGTGAGAGTTGGACTGTGAAGAAGGCTGAGCACCAAAGAATTGATGCTTTTGAACTGTGGTGTTGGAGAAGACTCTTGAGAGTCCCTTGGACTGCAAGGAGATCCAACCAGTCCATTCTGAAGGAGATCAGCCCTGGGATTTCTTTGGAAGGAATGATGCTAAAGCTGAAACTCCAATACTTTGGCCACCTCATGCGAAGAGTTGACTCACTGGAAAAGACTCTGATGCTGGGAGGGATTGGGGGCAGAAGGAGAAGGGGACGACAGAGGATGAGATGGCTGGATGGCATCACTGACTCGATGGACGTGAGTCTGAGTGAACTCCGGGAGTTGGTGATGGACAGGGAGGCCTGGCGTGCTGTGATTCATGGGGTCGCAAAGAGTCGGATACGACTGAGCGACTGATCTGATCTAATCTGATGCAAGTTATAATAAGTCATCATACAGCCCTGGCTGAGGGGACTAGAAAAACCCCAAGTAGAGGGTGTGCCATCTCACATCATTGACTCTTGTTTTATTCTGTGAGTTCAGATAATTGTTTAGTAGTTTATAAAGACCTTTGGTTATGTAACCCAGCACCACCCACTTAGTGAGCCTCGTCCAGAAAACCTGGTGCCCCATGACTTGTAGAATTGACCCTCAGTAACAATGCAGCTGGTCCTCTGTATCCACGGTTTCTGTGTGCATGGATCAACCAACCTCAGGTTGAATTTGGTCCTGGAACCAACCCCCTGTGTATACCGAGGGATGACTATATGCTTTAGTGCTCTGTTTTGTGCCCCTCCCCCCTTTTTTTCTGCTTTCCTCTGTACCATTAACACAGAGAGATGTGTTTCCATGAAAACTACCCATTTTCATAAGGATGTCATCTTCGCTTTAGTGTGCACATGGGGATTGCCTATTACAGTGGGATGAAGCTGTACTGTTACTGGCGGAAGAAAAGCATTTTATTGGTTAAAAACATATCCTTGCTCAGTGGATCTCTCTTCAGTCATTTCTTGGGAGAACAGATCTTAGAGATGATCACTAGATGTTGTGAAGGTCAGAGACGGTCTTAGTTCGATTCTTTATTCTTTTCATTTTATATCCTCCACCCCCACCACCTTGGATTGGATAAACTTTGCTCATTCATAAACCTTATGTGTATAGTCTTTGGTTTTGCTAACAGAGAATATTTTCGTGCTCTGCCCTGAAGTTTTCAAAACCACTGTTTATTTCTCATGGTAAATCAGTTTTGGAAAACCTCAGTCAGATGTTCTGATTTTAGAAATTCACTTTGAGAAACGTTGGGCTGTTGGGATTACTTTAAAGGCTTTTGCTCGAGGGAGCAAGATAATTCTTTCCTTGGAGTCTTTCTTTCAAGTTACTTTGACCAGAACCAGTGTTTCCTGACTCTTCCAAATTTCAGGGTGACTTGCATCTCAAGAGCACCGTTAAGTTCTTCATGCAGTTTGGGGCCCAGAAAAATTAATGGTGAGAAACTGACATGATGAGTTTTACCTTCCAAGAGTCTCTCCATTGAGATTTTCAATTACCCCCTTGTGTCATCTGAAAGGTTAATTTTAAAACTAGGTACCATATTTAATTATGTTAGGCACATGTGACTTCTACAGGACAAATCTATATAAATGATTACCCTTGGGGGAAAGCTTTGCGTAAGCAGATTATCGTGGTTGTTTAAAGTACATCCCTTGCTGCTCTCTGGTGTTACAAAGGCCTTAAGGTTCTGCACTTCTTGTACGGTATTATTTGCTCAAAGGATCTAACTGTATATAAGCACATGTGTTCCAAATGGTGTTACTAGTGCTACATGATCTACACGAAAACAGTTTAAAGATTTAATACTCTTCTCTCTCTACTTACCCTCCGCACACCTCACCCTCATCCGCATCTTTCACCTTTTCTCTGGGTCCATTCTCCGCTGATGTCTCTTCACAGTGTCTCCTCTCTGTGGTTTTTCCACCTTCACTTCCCATCTTTCCTTTCAGGAGTTCTAAAGGCCACCTTTCTTCTGTTGCCTCCTCTTTAGGAGTACCAGGCTCAAGTGGAAGAAATGAGGTTGATGATGAATCAGTTGGAAGAGGACCTGGTTTCGGCGAGAAGGCGGAGTGACCTCTATGAATCGGAGCTCAGAGAGTCTCGGCTGGCTGCTGAAGAGTTTAAGCGGAAAGCAACAGAATGTCAGCATAAACTGATGAAGGTAGCTAGCTCCCTTCTGGGAGGGAGTTTTGGAGGTAGATTCCTGGATGATCTTAGCAATAATAAAGGGAATCCTAGCTTAATAAGTGTACATTCGAGAAGCCATGGGGTGCCCTACAGAGTTCCTGGTGTTGATTAGAGAAGGTAACTTAATTTTTTATTATCGTCCTAATTGTTTTGGCCACAGAGACCAAGAAAGTATAGCCTGTAGTGTTGTCTTATAAGATTTTTAGGTTCTTGAGAGTTCCCAATATGTTGTATCTTTTAAATTACAGGCTAAAGATCAAGGGAAGCCTGAAGTGGGAGAATATGCCAAACTGGAGAAGGTATTTTCCATTATTGGTATTGGGATTTGGGCAGATGGTCTCTTAAATGGGCTTTACAGGTGGCGCTAGTGATAAAGAGCCCGCCTGCCAATGCAGGAGATACAAGAGACAAAGGTTGGATCCCTAGGTTGGGAAGATCCCCTGAGGAGGGCGTGGCAGCCCACTCCATCGTTTCTGCCTGGAGAGTCCCATGGACAGAGGAGCCTGGTGGACCACAGTCCCTAGGGTTGCAAAGAGTCGGACAAAACTGAAGCGACTTAGCATGCACACATGCAGTCTCTTAAATGTTGCTCTCCGTGGCCTGTCATTGGTTAAGAATATATTTGCAGTGAACAGAAAACTCTCTTCTGGGTTTATTTTGATGATCAGTCTCTGGATGACCAAGTTTAGCTTCAGCTATGGTTCTAAAAGGGGGAGAAGACACCTCTTTTTTTTTTTTTGTCATGCCCTCTCACAGTAACATACAAACCCAGATACTCAGTAAAACAGATGGAAAACTTTACTGTTTTAAAGTACAGGCGATTTCGGTTCCCTTTTTTGCCGTCTGTATGTGTGTCGCTGGTTCTAGAGAAACGGTCCACATGGAGGTTTACACTGAGACATTCAAAGGCTTCTCTGATAGGCTGCTGTTCTTCTTCTCCATCAGTAGGTATTATAAAACAATAAGACCCCCACAGAAACCTCAAGAAAATAGGCCTGTAGTAAATCTAGCAAGACCTTAATACCAATGTGCCTTTTGTTTTATTTCCTGGGATTTTAATTACAGATCAATGCTGAGCAGCAGCTCAAAATTCAGGAGCTCCAAGAGAAGCTAGAAAAGGTAAGCCCAAGGGGATATTTGGGGGAACTTACCTCCCATTTCGGAGAAGGCAATGGCACCCCACTCCAGTACTGTTGCCCGGAAAATCCCATGGATGGAGGAGCCTGGTAGGCTGCAGTCCATAGGGTCGCTAAGAGTCAGACACAACTGAGTGACTTCACTTTCAGTTTCTACTTTCATGCATTGGAGAAGGAAATGGCAACCCACTCCAGTGTTCTTGCCTGGAGAATCCCATGGACGGAGAAGCCTGGTAGACTGCGGTCCATGAGGTCACACAGAGTCGGACACAACTGAAGCGACTTGGCAGCACCTCCCATTTCCAAGTACTTTTTCTTGCCCTATCCTAGAGGGTGAAAGATCAAAGAAAGAGAATTAGTCACCCAGCACTGAGGGAGATTAAGCGGGGTAGTGAGCTATTACCTGAAAATATCAGAGTTCTGAATATACTTTCTCTTTTGGGGACCTGTCAAGCAGTATTGTTTAAACAAACAAACCAGAAACCAAGCTCTATGAGACTGTCAATTCAAAGTTCAAATTGTACTACAACAAATCCCAAGAGGCTGGCTCCTCTCCCTTCAGGGGACCGGGTTCACATCTTGTTCATGACCCAGGCAGCTTTCCATCAGAGACCGTTGGCAGCCTTCCTGTCCATTGGGAGCCTGGAGGAGCCAGGAGTCCTCGAGTGGTTGGGGAGGAGGGTGGGTGTGGTTTATGGTTTCTGACACAGTGAGTGCTAATGGCCCTTCCTTTGGGTGAACTGGGGAAATGCTAAAGAAAGGGCTGGAATGAATATGGCCTTCGGAAGGTTTGTGAATGTGTTTAAAAGAGCCCTTTAATTTTCCTCCTCCTCCTTTTTAAAGCTGTGTTTTTGAAAACATATAACATTGACTTTACCACCTTAATCATTTTGAGTGTCCGGTTCCTTAGCGTGTTAGATATTATCTCCATTGTATAGCAAATCTCGAGAACTTTTTTCTCGCAAAACTTACACTATCTGTTAGATGCTAACCACCCCTTTAGTGAATGCCCACCCTTGGTAACCCTTCCTTCCTTTCTTCCCTCCCTTCCTGTCAGTGTATTTTATTGAAATACAGTTGATTTACAATGTTGTGTGCCTACGCTGCACAGTGGAGTGATTCAGTTACACACATATGCACATTCTTTGTCATATTCTTTTCCTTTATGGCTTATTACAAAACACTGAATATAGTTCCCTCTGCTATTCAGGAGGACCTTGTTTATCCATCCTATATATATATATATGATATATATCACTATATATCATAATTTGCCTCTGGTAATCTACTTTGCTTGTATGCTTTTGACGGCGTTAGGCACTTCCTGTGGGTGGAATCATACAGTATTTGTCTTTTTGTGACTAGCTGTTTTCGCTCAGCACAGTGTCCTGGAGGCTCATCTATGTTGCAGCATGTGGCAGGATCTCCTTTTCAGAGGCTTCATGGTATTCCATAGCTGGGATGATCCACTTTTTCTGTATCCATTCATCTGACTCCTTCCTGTCTATTCTTGAGCTCACTTCGGAAAGCCTCTCTCAGCTAGAAGTTTGTGTGAGGACTCATGTCTTCTAGGACTCTGCCCGTCCCCTAGAAGAGGGGAGCAACCTATACATGTCAGCCACAGATGTAATTCTAAGTTTTCTAGTGGCCACATTATAAAAAGGTGAAAACTCTTTGAATGATACAGTTGTCATAATGCAATATATACAAAATGTCATCACAGCATGTATTGATATTAAAACATTTATACTGCTTCGGTTTTTAAATGAATTGAACTTTAGTAAACTTTAAAATTGATTTCCTAGTCACACTAGCCACATTTCCAGTGCTCACTGGGCACATGTGGGGAGCAACTCGCACACTGGCCAGTGTGCAGGTCTCCAAGCTAGAGTTTCCTTGCCATTTTCACTTTTTCAAATGATAATTTAAAGTGAATGCATGTGAGGTTGGTGGTTTACAGTCTGATCTTTATCATGATGCTCAAGGAGCTGCAGTATAGTTAAGACACAAATAAAAATTAACTTCAAAAGGTTAATTAAAAAAAAAAAAATGACTTCCCTAACATGAATTTTGAGCCACTACAAACTCTATGGTGGTTGTGCCCTCTGATAGGTATTTCTTATTATTAAAGGTTTAAATTACAGCTTTTATGTTGTATTGTTATAAAAGTTAATAGTAGAGATTCCCCATAAAGAAGTTGGCAAGTGAGATGATTAAATAAGGAGAAAATTAATGCTCTGAGGTAAATACATTAATACTTAGGCAGATAAATCCAAGACTTTTTGTTTGCATTTATTCCAAAATATTGAATCTAAGAGGCTAAAGTTTGTCCAGTATTCCATTATCTTCTGTACCCCAGGAAATAAAAAAAAACTCTGTCAGTTTTAATTGTAGGATGCATTATTCCAAATTTAGTGATGTTAAAAAATATAAGTGCACCTTAGAATAGATGAAATACAGAATAAAATGAAAAGTTTGTTTGTGTTTTGAAGAATGGATAAAAATATCCATTCAGTGTGACCCGATTTGTTTTTTTTCTGTTTAGGAGATGATCCTCATCTTTTTCTGTGTCTAAACTGGGCCATCTCACCCGTCCCCCCCCGCCCCGCTTCTTCTCCTTTCAGGCTGTGAAAGCTAGCACAGAGGCCACCGAGCTGCTGCAGAACATCCGTCAGGCGAAGGAGCGGGCCGAGCGTGAGCTGGAGAAGCTGCACAACCGTGAGGACTCCTCCGAGGGCATCAAGAAGAAGCTGGTGGAGGCCGAGGTGAGCAGGGGGCCTCCAGCCCCTGGGTCCTGCAGTGCCTGGCCTCTGGCCGTGTGGGGACGAAATGGAGGCACCGCCTGCTCTCTGCTTGCCTTTGTTCAAACCACTTTTCCTTTCAGCCCATTCCTCTGAACCCGAGAGGCTTGGGAATGTTTTCCCCAAAGGGGAGAAGCATTTGTCACAGAAGCTACGAGTAGAAAGATGTTTTGATAAAAACCTTTCCTCCCTGTTTGCTTTCCTCTGACCCACTCACTTGTGTGGGTGGACTCACGTTTATCTAGGTGAACTGTGACGCCGTCCCTGAGGTCTCCTCTTCCTTCCCTCTGTACCCTTGCTTTTCCTTGACTTTTCCTCCCAGCAGTGATAATAACATAGTAAATTTCGAGGCTTCAGCTGTGACCTGTGTGTGTCAGTAACTCCCAGATCTGTATTTTGGGGCCTCTTCTCTCCCTTCAATTCTTTGTTGTTGTTGTTGAAACCAATTATATAATTATGCAGAAAACACATGAGTGTCTTCTCATTGTTAAAAAAAAAAAAAAAATCACAGAACTGAAGAATCTAGAATCAGAAGGGACGTTTCCCCTTACTCCCCTCCAGCTTCCCCCTTGCCTGGGTGATGGTTCCGTGGAACAGCTGTGCCATAGTTGACTTAACCATCCCCCTTTCCTGGGCTTTCTGCTTCTCCCTATCACTGTGCTGGTGGTGACCTACTTGTCCACAACTCTCTGGGGCCACCCTCACCCACAGTCCAGGCAGTATTTCCCACTGCTCTCCTGACATGTTGCCTGGGTGTCTGAACAGTGCCTCTAATCTAAAATGAACTCACTTCCCCAACCAGCTGGGTCATCTTCTCAATCTCCTCATGCCGGTCGGGCCATCATCATCCATTCACCCCAGGCTTGGAGCCTTGGCACCGTCTGCTTCTCCCTGGGCCCTGCCACTTCACACATCTTCAGCCCTGCCAGTGCACCCACACTGTCCCCCTCCAGTGTCCCCCGCTGGCCATTTCTGCAGGCCTCCTCACAGTGCAGGTGCTCTTCCTCCCAGCTGAGCAAATGCACTCATTTCTCGGTTTTCTGCTTCCAGTCTCACTTTCCTCCCAGTTAACTCAGAAATGTCAGACTTGTGGACCTCCGGCTCCAGACTCATCACTACCCCTTGTACCATCCCAGAACCATTAGTGCTTCCCTATGTCTTAGATCCATGAGACTATCAGCCGTTTGACCCACACATGCTCCCCTTGCCATGTTCTCCTGCTTCCCCCAAACTCACCTTATGCAGCAGCCCCTCTATGCTCTACCTGGGGCCTAAGCTGGCCACCTCTGTGCTGTTGCTGCTGCGCCCGTCTTTATTTGAAAGGCCTCCCCTCTCCTCCTGGCCCTCTCCCCTCCAGCCCGCCGCATCGGCCCCCTCCACAGCTCACATCTCCTTAACTCCTCCCCTCACCTGCTCAGTTCAAAGCTCTCTTTCCTGCCTGCAACCTCCTGCAGCGCTCCATACCTGTGTGCTTCATGGCTCTGCCCCTTTTCACCCATTTTATGTTTACTTGCCTTTCTCTTAGCTCTTCCAAGGGCAGGCATTCTGTCGACTTCTTCTGGGTATATTCCGAGATGCCTAGTGTGCTACTTTGCAGATAGTAGGTGCTTGGTAAATATTTGAATGAATGAATGCACTCTTGTAACCTACACAAGCGAGTACTACTCGGATTCCAGAACCGTGTCTTCCTCGCCGTGGCTCTGGGTGCCTGCGACTTCTCTTACCTGCCGCGAGCGTCCGCTTCCCGAGGGCCCCGTCCCTCGGCACAGGCGTTGCGCCCGCAGCCGTCACCCCATTAAAACTCTCTGATTGATTCACGATCTGCAGGAACGCCGCCACTCTCTGGAGAACAAGGTAAAGAGGCTAGAGACCATGGAGCGTAGAGAAAACAGACTGAAGGATGACATCCAGACAAAGTCCCAACAGATCCAGCAGATGGCTGATAAAATTCTGGTGAGCAGGAGCCAAGGTTGGCAAGTTCAACGATAACAGGTTGCAGAGGGAAGGGGGTCCAAAGAAGAAGCAGCCACCGGCACAGGGGAGGTTGTCGCCGAGCAGGCGAATTAAGAGGAAGTGGTCTTAGCGGATGACACGTCAGAGACTAGCATGAGTAACCTTACAGGTTGGACTTTTCAGCACTGGTAACAGATCCGTCAGTATGTTTTTTTTTTTTGCTCTGTTTGCTACTGCCTGACCTTTAGAAATACGAACGTGCACACGCTGTCATCTCCAATGCATTTTTACAGGAGGATTTACGTACTCCTATCAGCAGAGTTTTGTATGGCTGTTAACACTGCAAATGCTCATTTAAAAAAAAGAGGGGTAGAGACTCAGGGCTTTAAGACTAACACTCAGATCCTCACTTTTGCAGAGGAAAGAAGTTAGTCACGCAGAATTGTTTTTCTCCGAGTAGTATTTGTCATAGATCCATGCTCACCCACTCACTTTCTCTGCTACAGTTGGTTATTATTCTTATTATTATTTTCACTTTCCTTAGATGTAGCAGATCTTTTTTTTTAGGTTTGTAATCACAGTTATTCTGTTTTTGGCTCTGATCAAATTAACTTGATCAAGGAAGGCTTGGGTGGTACTTGCCAACGTGTTGGAAGTTTTGCTCCTGCCAGGGTGGAAGGCAGGTGAACCTTTAAAGGACTCTCCTTGAATTTCAGTCCCCAAATCAAGAATTTGAAGCCACTTTGGGGAGTGTGTTCATAGCCCCTTCCTTCCCTGCCCCTGGGAGAGACTCTGGAGTAATCGACCATTCCTCTCCACCATAAAAAGGCAAGGTGGTAAGCAGGGTGCTTCCCGCCTCCCTCTCTCTGTCTTTCTGTCTCTGCATCACTTCTGGGAAATGAGTCACCAGCAACTATATGAACTCCAGAATGACCGAATTATAGGCCTATACTAAATACCAGACAAAACCCAATAAAAACCTGATGCTTCAAATCTTTACATCTCTGTCTATATTCATGAGCATATGGGTATTCTTGAACAAATAGATGAAAAGAGAAATCAGTTAAATTGTTTTGCTTTGACACACAGTCTTCATAGATCCGTCTATACACAAAGGCAGATGTGACTGTTAGTCTACTCTCTCTGTTCTCTCGTTCCGTCATCCAAGTTTCTCTTGGCAATTGTCAAGTGTGTGAATTTTACCGTGAGTCAAGTGAATTCCCACCGAGATTCCACCACTGCCGCCTCTTGCTTGGTGCGAACGACGTGGTTAAGTCTCTTGTGGTTGCAAAGTGTTTCTCTGTTTAATGGTGATGTGTTCATTCATTCATTCAACAAATATTTAATGAGCTTCTACTATGTGCCAGGCACTATTCTAGGAGCTGGAAACAGCAGTGAACCGCAGTGTTTGCATAACAGGACGGAAGAGTCTGATCCAACACACGTAGAAAAGATAACGTTTTAAAAAATGACAACAACAACAAAAAATGCCAAAATGCGAAGAAGTCAGATTTTAGAATGTCCGCTTTTCCAAAGGTTCATTTGCAATTAAAACGTCGGAGTGTAGAGTTCTGCATTCCTGGATTATATGTTGCAAACTCCCGTTCACTCATGGATCAGAAATTTGGTCTCAACATTGTGAATCTCAGATGTCTGAGTTTTCAACCTGTTTTCAGTTTGATTTTCATTCCTGTGCCATCTTAGGAGGACTGAAACTAAGACAATTATCAAGTGATTTCTAACGTAAAGGAAAAGTAGCAGATTTCTTTTGCCAAGTGTGTCTTATGACCTATCCTAGTACCTTTGTGGTTGTGACTTCATTTATCAGAAAGTACCTTTGTTCAAGAACCTGGTGCTTAGGCTGTTAATAAAGTATCTGGAACAGGAGCAAAGAGGGGTCCTTAATACTGTTACGTAATGATGATGCTCAGAAAGTCATCTCAAATGTCATTTGCATTAAAGTATTTGCTATTCTGTTAAGAACTTTCAAAACAGATAATTGGGGTTCTCATTATAGCAGAGTCTTTTGCTTTAATAAAAAGACCTCATTTCTGGGGATCCTTTAATATACCTAAAGCCCTTAAAGTATGTTTTTATTACTTAACATCCTATTTACATTCAGTTTTTCAAAATGACATCTGTTAGATTGCAGTAGATCTTGTGCACCTGGTTTTAACATTGAATACTTTACTGGCCCCCAAGTCAAAGTCAGTGCTTGCAGACTCAGAATTTCAAAAGCTTAATCAGTACCATTTCATGTGTGTGTGAATCTGAAAGTATTTTTTCCTTCATTTTATGGTCATATCCTGTATAATTTCCTCATTCTTCAAATTCTCATAATTATTCCTATTTCAAAGAAAATCTTCAATATAGTGTGAAGAGATGAAAACTTGGAGTAATGACTTTTGATATTAGTAATTAACTAATGGGTCCAGATTCATAAGAATTAATGTAGATGCAGATAGTTTCACTTAGAGAATATTTCAGTAAATTGAATGCTGCCTTTTATATGACCAGTTTATAATATGTTGCAAATGAATTGGTATAATTTCCAAATGAATTTTGTTTAAAAGCAGAAATCTTAATAAGAGAATGAAGAGGACTTTACATTTGAGCTGTTTATATTACTCCAAATTCTCTTCCTATCTTCCACATATGTGTACACATATTTATGTCATTTTTAGTCAATTTTATGTTCTGCCTTCTTCCCATTAGTGTTACATCATCTACACATGATCTCATATGAACATCTCTAGATAGTCACATTCTCCATATTACCAGTCAGTTAACATAATCATTCAAAACTCAAAGTGTTTGAATTGTTATATTAGTTTTCCTTCTTAGCTAGGGTTCCTGTCCAATCATTTTATTAATGAGGAAAATATAAACTTTTTTTATCATTAAAATAAACAAAGTAAATTGCCATTACTTTTCTTGTTTAAGGCTGTCATTGGAGCAACAGTTGCCTGAGGTTCAAGATAGTGGTCAGGGGCTTTGCACTGTATGGAATTTTGAAATTGTGTTGCCTCGTTACTCTCATTTCTCTAAGCAGAGATGAAGAGCTGCCTTTGACCTGTCACACTGATAGATTTCTGATCCCAGCCCACCAGCTGTGTGTGTATGAGTGTGAGTACTTGGACTTGGAAATCCCAGGGCCAAGGCTCAGTGGCGGTTTCCTTCTCCAGAATCGTAGAGGCTAGTTGTGAGGAAACACATGCCTGTTGTCTCTGGTGCCTGTGCCAAAGCCGTGCTTCCTCTGAATGTCTGACATGCGTCGGCTCTGCCCTTCCTTCACACACCTGACCGTCTCCTCCTTTTTGTCTAGGAGCTGGAGGAGAAGCACAGAGAAGCCCAGGTCTCAGCGCAGCATCTGGAGGTGCACCTGAAACAGAAAGAGCAGCACTATGAAGAAAAAATTAAAGTAAAGACACTTTCTGGTTTTCTCTGCCCTTCCTCCTACAGCACCGCGTAGCTCCTCTCTCCTCCCAGGTGCTTTGGGTCACTTCTTGCTAGAACAAAGGACTGTCTGGGGTAAATGCTGTCCTCAGGCCATGATGGGGGGTTTTATCCATGGAGGGGGTTGGATATCAGAAGTTCAAAAATAGTTTATTTCAAAAAATTTGGTCATCGTGTATTTTTAAATATTTAAAGATATCTTTAATATATTAAAATATTTAAAATGTCTTTAATTTTAAAAGTATAAAAATAATAAATCTTTAAAATATTTTTTGACCCACTGTCACTCAGTCCATGATAATTTAGATTTAGACAGATTCATCATTTCTTGGCTTTTAATTTCCTTCTTGCATCTTAGACCTAGATCTTTGTCTTTTATATAAAGTGTATCCTTGAGGACTTTCTTTAGTGGAGATAATGCTGGTGCCAGCCTCTATGTTTTGTGTGTCTGAAAATGTCTCTGTTTCTTCCTAGTTCTTGAAAGATGTTTTGACAGGGCATAGATTTCTAGGTTGGCAGTTATTTCTTATGATACTTTTTGAAAATATCATTCCGTTGATGTGTTTGGCTTTTATTATTGCAGTTGACAGTCAACTGTCAGTCTAACTGTTGCTTTCTTTGAAAGCAATCGTTCTTTTTTCTTTTAAAACTCTGTTTTGTCTTTAATTTTCTGAAGTTTTACTGTGCTAAAACTTTACATGTAGACAGATGTGGAGTTATTTATTTATCCTTCTTGAGATATACTGGACTTCGCTGCTGCTGCTGCTAAGTCGCTTCAGTCGTGTCTGACTCCGTGCGACCCCATAGACGGCAGTCCACCAGGCTCCCCCGTCCCTGGGATTCTCCAGGCAAGAACACTGGAGTGGGTTGCCATTTCCTTCTCCAGCGCATGAAAGTGAAAAATGAAAGTGAAGTCGCTCAGTCGTGTCCGACTCTTGGCGACCCCATGGACTGCAGCCCACCAGGCTCCTCCGTCCATGAGATTTTCCAGGCAAGAGTGCTGGAGTGGGGTGCCATTGCCTTCTCCAATACTGGACTTCGGAATATATTAAAAAAAATTCTGGAAAATTATTGGTCATTATGTCTCAAATATTGCCTCTTCCTCTTCTCTCTTTCCTTCCCTTATGAGAATTTGATTAGGCATGTGTTAGGTTACCGCTTGTTTTTTGGTGCTGCATTCTGGTTAAGCTCTAATTGATTTTCCAGTGTACTAATCCTTCCCTGTCTAATCTGCCGCTAAACTCATCCATTGAGTTTTAAATTTCAGTTAGTGTATTTATTGGTTTCTTGTCAGTCTGTTTGGTTCTTTTCCAAGTTTACTAGATTATTTAAGATAAGAACTTTTTATTCCCTGCATTCATTTGAAGCTTATCTTCTGCTTCTTTAAACTCATTAGCATAGTTATTTTTCCATCTATAGCTGATGATTCCAGAATCCGAAGTATCTGAAGGTCTGTTTCTGCTGTTGTTTCTCCTGGTTCTTTTTTATGGTGTCTGTCTTTTTGTGTGCCTGGTCAGCTGCTCATTTTCCTTGGCAAATTAATAATGGGGATTCTTTGAGACCTTGAATGAAAATGTGTGCCCACTTTGCAGGCATCCCTGGGCTTTGACTTCTCTATTTCCTTACCCTTTGAAGCAATTAAAAATGAAGCTCAAGTTTTTTTCAGCAAATGCCTCAAGTTCAAAACAGCTTTCTGCGCTTCTTACCTCTCTGGGTTTCTGCTTTCACTTAGATTTTAGTCTGTAATTTCTTACTCTTTTGCCAATTTTTAGGTACTTTTGGAAAATGTTTTTCATATTCTATCTAGCATTTTAAATCATTTTTTGTAGAAGAGCTGGCTTAAGTAATCCAGTCCACTATATCAAATAGTGAATTAAATTATTTCACTTATTGACATTATTATTTCATTTCAGTTTTTAGTAGTAAGTTTGGTGACCAGAAGTGACCACTAGCCTATTTCCTTTTAAAATCACACCATATTTTCATTGTGATTTTGGACCAAGCCTTTAATTATGTCTTATGTTCTTGAGAATCAGACATTGATTGGTCATTACATCTCAAATACTGTTATTTTCCCTTCAAAGTCAGACATTGAAGGAGTCTTTTAATTTTTGTGATGATTGTATTACTGGTTTGTTTGGTATCCTCAAAGAGTTAGCTGTTCCTATTTTGGGGAACAACAAGTATACATACTCAATTAGCAGCACTATTCTGGCATCCTCTCTTTCACCCCTGGGGTTCCTTTTGGTTATTTTTCATTGAAAGAAATACAAGGAAAGAACCTAGAATGGACTTTAGTTTTAGTGTGAATGCCTGCCTTCATACATTTTCAACTTTATCTGCCAATTTTTGGTTTTAGTTCTTACTGGCTTCTAGACTTTTATCTTTGAAATAAACTACCTTTCAGAAAATTATGAGAATGTTTACAGTTGTCCACTGGCACCTTTGCATGATGAAAATAACCTTTGCAAAATTCATTCTGTAATTTGGGTGAGTATATTGACTTTCCTGTCAGAAAGCCATGTTTTATCTTAAATTGATATAAATGGCTACAGTGGAATCTCTGATTTCAAAGAAATTCCTTGCTTCCCTCTCAGGCATTGTCTTGTTCATCCTTCTGCCAGTCTAACCCCAGCAAAGCCAGGATGTGTGCCATTTTGATAAAGGCTTGTCCCTTCTGGCTCATACTTCTTTGCGTTGGTATTCATTGTTGCCAAAATGGAGGTCTTATTTATTTTTTTAATATTTATGTTCATTATTTATTTGACTGCACAGGGTTTTAGTTGTAGCACGTGGGATCTTTTAAGTTGAGGCATGCAAACTCTTAGTTGTGGCATGTGGGATCTAGTTCCCTGCTGCTGCTGCTGCTAAGTCGCTTCAGTCGTGTCCGACTCTGTGCGACCCCATAGACAGCAGCCCACCAGGCTCCCCAATCTCTGGGATTCTCCAGACAAGAATACTAGTTCCCTGACCGGATATCAAATCTGGGCACCCTGCATTGGGAGCATGGAGTCCTAACCACTGGACTACCAGGGAAGTCCTTGGGGAGGTCTTATTTTGAACAGAGTCATTCTGAAAGTGGGCTTCATTGCTTTTTACTTCATAAGCAGAAGACTCCTTGTGTAGGCATTATGTGTTCTCTGCTACCTTCTAGGTGGCAAGAACTTGGCTTTATAGATCCTAGAGAATATTAGAGGGAGATTTGTTTTCTTCTTTCTTCCCTCCTGGCTTTATGAAACCATTTCTTTTTAGTCAGCTCTGCTTTGTGGCCCTGTTTTATCCCCTGTAAGGCCATTTTGGTAATAATTGTGATCATACCCCAGATTCGGTCCTTTACTTACTCGTAATTTTAGAATCGCATCCTGACATCCAAGAGAACGGGCGGCTTATCCTCTTGAGGTTCATCCCTCCTCCCATGACCCCGTCCTCCACCTCTTATTCTTTTCTACCAACTTTCACTCTGTTTTATTCATCAGTCAGTTCTCGTTTAAAACTCTCTTTGAAATTGTCCTTTTCTTTCTTTGTCACGCAGGCCCCCTCCCTGCTCACTGGCTCTTTTCAGGGACGATGTACCCATGAGCTGTGAAGGGCCCTTCACAATAGACAGTGGGAAAGGCAGATTTCAGCTCCCATCTGTGACCCCAATTCTTTGGGCTTTCTTCCCAGTATCAGATGTGGTGTCATTCAGAGAAGCTCAGTGATGAGAAACACAGGGTCAAAGGCTTGGCAAGTCATGATGTCGCCTTTCTTCCTCTCATTTTCGCTGGTTGTTTTGGCAACTGATGGCGCTCTGTGTGTCCCTCGCAGAACATTAGATCAAGCTGGTGGATGGTGACACCATTACTGTTTTATTTTTTCCTCTTGGGAACACTAGGTGCTTACAGTGGCATTCTCAGCACTGAGAACACATGATTTCTCTTCCCCTGGGAAAGATTTCTCTTTCCAGTGACTTTTTCTTTTTTTTTTTTACCCCCAGCTGGATCAGAGGAAAGATTGGAGGAAAGAGGTCCGTTCACCCCCATGCCGTCTCTTCAGTCTATTGACTCCCCACCTACTTTATCAGTAGGCAGAAGCCTCTTGTCCCTGGTTGTTTCTGAATGTCAACTTTCTGTGGTCACACAGGTTTCCTCAGTCTTCAGCTTTTTATCTTTCCACTCCCAGTCTGGAGATAACGAGATTATTTCTGTACAAATTAAGAGCAAGCATTGTTCTGAAAACTGCTGGCACGTTGACTACTATAATGTTGCCCCTAGGTACTAGCTGCAAATCATAAGATCTCTAGAGAGATCTTTCCCCTCCACTGCCCTCATTCTGGTGTCCACCTGCACTTTGACTATCCCTCTCTGGTCTTTTTGGCCGCTAATTTTAAAATAAATTCTTAGTTCAGGTCCTCTAGTTACTTGCCATTTGATGATCACGCTTGACTTCTTAACTTCTTCCTGGCTGATACATCTCTGCCCTGGAGTTGGGGAAGCGCGGCTTCTCCGGTGCTTTTCCTCTCCTTTCCTACTTTTCTCCGGTACCTCTTGTTAGTCTTCTGGGCTCAGGACGCTAACTTCTCCTTTTGTTTCCCCTCAGGTGTTGGACAATCAGATAAAGAAAGACCTAGCAGACAAGGAGACACTGGAGAACCTGATGCAAAGACACGAAGAGGAGGCCCATGAGAAAGGCAAAATTCTCAGCGAGCAGAAGGCGGTAGGTAGACGGAGTCGCAAAGGCGGTTTTAATGGGAGGGATTGTGAACCATGCCAGAAATCATGGGCTGGAGAAGAGTCCATTTGGTCTGTTTTATCCCATGGAGTCTGTCACTAACAGAAAGCTCTCTCTACAAGCCCTTCCTCTTGTAAAACGTGGTGGTGGTGGTGGCTTGTGGCCAGTTTTGCCTTTCATACCCTTCTTTAAGAACTCACGCTGACCTGCATCAACTAGAACCGTGACTTTTAAAACGTCCCCCCGATAACAACCCTGGTGGCCCTTGGCCGCAACCAGACATCTTATTTCCTTTCTAATCCCTGTAGGCAGATGTTTTCAGAAACCTGCAGCTTAAAAGATTCCCCTGTTGTGCTTGTTAATCTGCTTATTATCTCTCAGACCCTACTGAGATTTTTCACATCAGAATCTCTAAAGGAGGGTCCTGGAAAGTGATATTTTTAACCAGCAAGCCCCTTCCCTCCCCACCTTTCCCGTCCTGGCCAATTCTTATGATTCACTAAGTTGGGGAAGCTTTGATGTAGAGAATCTAGGACAGTAAGGGCTGGGTGAGAAGGAATCACTCAGAGAACGACAAGCCCGTGGGTGATAAGAACAGGAACTTGCAGATGCAAGGTTTAGAGGCTCCTGCAGGCTCAGGTCACATGCGGACAACACAGGGATTTAACGAGGCCTGTTGACTTAGGGAATGCCAGGTTCCTCAACAGGTCCTCCTGCATGTATTTCCTGCAGGTCCCTCAGCTGCTGGGGGGATGTGCAACCTCCGTTGATAAAATGAATGAGTGCCATCCCTGGGGTTGTGAGATCTATGCCCCTCAGGGTATAAGCTAGTTGAGTCTCTGGTCTGATGGTCCTGCCTTTCAGATAATCGTTCTGCCTGGCCCACGTGGCCTGTGTCATTCTCACTCCAGTGGCACCATCTGTGTGCAAGGTTCCAAAAGATCCCTTGTGTTTCAGATGATCAATGCTATGGATTCCAAGATCAGATCCCTGGAACAAAGGATAGTGGAATTGTCGGAAGCCAATAAACTTGCAGCCAACAGCAGTCTCTTTACCCAGAGGAACATGTAAGTATTCAGATTCTAACTATGTGCCTGATTCCACTCTGATCCTGCCTCCTGGGGCACAAATTCTGCTCTTCTGTGTGGTGGAGCCGAAGTGGATTTAATGACTCCTGTTCTGGGGCCCAACCTCTGTATGCTTAGGAAGCTTTGCCCCCTCTGAAGTCATCTCGCTCTACCCTGTCCTCTCTTTTGAGCTGGGTTTTCTCAAATGCTTCAGATTCCCATCCCATCACAGAGTGTTTTGCTCTCTCTAACGAGTCTATTTATAGCTGGCTTCTGGAGAGCTGCCATCCTTGTTCCCTAGACTTGCATCCTGTTATCAGTTGGAGGTGATCTCCAGTGTGCCCAACTGTGAAGCTGGGCCCTGGGGTGTGAGTTTAGGGGGTTCAGCAGGTACTCTCCTGTGATCCAGGAGCACTTTGATCTTAATCTTTTCCCCCAAAGAATTATAATTTCCAGGATTTCCACCCCACCTTAGATATGTCCCTTTAGAGACCTTAAACATTCCCATCTTAGTTTAAACCTGCTTGGTAGGCCACTGTCTGATGTTTGAGTCATTCCAGCTTCTAAGCAGCCTGTGGTTAGCAGAAGTGGAAGGAGTATCATTCTTTTTCCTTATGACCCCCTTTTCCCTAGGGCCCATCTCAATGAGTCATTAGGGTGCTCTTGTACTAGGACAGCCCTTCCTGCTGTCCTGTACAGACTAGAAAAATAAAAAGGTCTACCAAAAGAGTGAAATGATAGTATCCCTTGACCATACTTAAGCTCATCAAGAAGGGACTCTGAACAGTGGGGACTGAGTGGGCCCCAGGTCCCCTTGCTGGAGTCATGCACACGAGGCCAGGTCTGGACAGCACTAACCTGGGAACAAGTGTGGTCCATGTAACTGAGACACACCTCTCTCTCTGTTTCTGCCTGTCCTTCCAAGGGGGGACATGCTCACCTCTAATGAGACTGTGATTTTGCTTGGCTCCTCCTGCCACCCCCACCAGGAAGGCCCAGGAAGAGATGATTTCAGAACTCAGGCAACAGAAGTTTTACCTGGAGACGCAAGCTGGGAAATTGGAGGCCCAGAACCGGAAGCTGGAGGAGCAGCTGGAAAAAATAAGCCACCAAGACCACAGTGACAAGAACCGTCTGCTGGAGCTGGAGACCAGGCTAAGGGAGGTAAGAGTGAAGGGTGACCTCCCAAGGATATTTGTTGGAGCACCAGAGACCCCAGCCAGCCAGGTGTCAAGCTCAAATCAACAGCCATCATGGATGGTGGTGAAGAGTGCAGTCGGGACCACAGGGGTCTGGGTTAGAATTCTACCTCCACTCCTCAGGAGTTTGACAGCCTTAGGGCTGCTCCTTTCTCAGGTTACGCAAGGATGACGTAAATTGGTGCACCTTCAAATGGGGGCAGAGAGATTCCTCTGTCCTGGGTCATGGAGGGTCACGTGACCGTGTCCTTGCTTGGAGTTTAGCACATAGTATGGCTTAGTGACAGAGGTTTCGTGGCAGTGGGAGACTAAATGAGAAATCTGAACTTTAGGTTTGTTTGATGGAAAGTGATTGTTTTCAGAGGGATAAAGTAGCTGGGAAGGATAGCCAGGTTTGGGAAGGGAAATCTCACACATTTAGTTGTGAATATTTTGAGGTTGATTTAAGCTGTGACTTGACATCACCAACTGTGTATTTATTAAATGCCTGCCGTTTGCCAGTTAGTAGCCTGATGGACAGTGGTGACAAGATAGACCCACCCTTGATCTGTGGGGCTGTCAGCCCAGCAGGTTGGCTTAGTAGACACTGGCAGAGATAGAACTGGAACTCAGGAGGGAGGTTGTTCAAAGTGGGACATCCCAACTGGGTGTGATGACAAGGGACTCATATTTGTGATGGAATTCTTCCAAGAGTGTATAATCTCTGTTATGGCAAAGACGTTAAGCAGACCATCTTTAGTTAAGGACTAAACCATGAGGAAATTCTGCCCTTTAAGAATGTCTTCTTTGTTTGTACTGGAGTATTAAGTGAGGCCACTTCTCTGAAGGAGCAGGGTTGGCAATGTGTGGACCCCTCTCTATTAAGACCACGTGGCCTTTGTGTTGAAATGCAGATTCCTGGGTAGCTTCCTCCCTCAGCTTTTTTAATTGAATTGAGTTGAGCAGTGATGGGCTGAGGAGCAGGGATTTGCATTCTTAACAAGCACCCTGGGTGATGCTTATGCTTCCGGAGTTTGAGGACCATTGTTCTTGGTTGTCCAGAAGCCTTAGGCAGTGGTTTTACTTTTCTTATCCAGGCTATATTTTTACTCTTCAGTAAGTTTAACCACACTTCCCTGTAGCGTCAGCCTTAGCAGTGTGAGTGTAAATAACTCAGATTTCTCTGAGCGTGGGAACATTGGCTAACTGTCTTTTGCTTTCCCTTCCCGTAAGTGTCTCTCTTCTGTGTCTGCCCTACAACTGTTGTTCCACTGGGCGTTAATCTAACCCAGGGAGGGTGTGTTGCTTTATTTTTGAATCTGTATAGCTAGCCCCGCAAAGGGTGGTGTGAGAAATTTAGGACACTTCCAGAGAGGTTCAGGGCTGTATGTACTCTAGGGGAGTCTGGAGTTTAACTTTATTGATTTATTTTTAAAATTTTTATGGGATGATTTTTATAGTTGCTTTACAGTGTTGTTGTATTAGTTTCTGCTGTACAACAGAGTGAGTCAGTTATACACATATCAACTCTTTTGTGTTCTTTTCCCATATACATCATTACCGAGTATTGAGTAGAGTTCCCTGTGCTTTACAGTAGGCCCTTATTAGTTACCTATTTTACATATAGTAGTGTGTATATGTCAGTCCCAATCTCACAATTTATCCCTCCCCCATTCCCCCTGTCAACCATAACTTTGTTTTCTACATCTGAGTCCGTTTCAGTTCTGTAAATAAGTTCACTTGTACCTTTCTTTTTAGATTCCACATGCAAGTGATATCATACGATACTTGTCTTTCTCTGACTTCACTCAGTATGACAATCTGAAGTCCTTCCATGTTGCTGCAGATGGTGTTATTTCATTCCTTTTTATGGGGGACTTGTACTCCAATGTGTATATGTACCGCATCTTGTTCATCCGTTTCTCTGTCGATGGACGTTTAGCTTGCTTCCATGTCCTGGCTATTGTAAACAGTGCTGCAGTGGGTTGCATGTATCTTTTCAAATCACGGCTTTCTCTGGATATATGCTGAGGAGAGGGATGTGGGATCATATGGTAGCTCTGCTTTTAGTGTTTTAAGGAACTGCCATAGTGTTCCCTATGGTGACTGTATCATCAAAATCCTATTGGTTCTCTGGGTTGCATCTCTTGTCTTTCTCCTCTTCATGCCTATGACCTCTGAGACTTGGGTTTTACCTTTCCCAAGGAGCCCTCTCCAACCCCCTGGACCTAGATGGGATGTCTCCTTTGGGTCCCCATGGCCTTTCATGATAAGCTTATTCCCTGCGTACCCCTTGGCCGTCTTCATTAAACAGCAGGCTCTCAAACAGCAGCAGGCATCTCTTATTTGCTTGGTGTCCCATGTCCAGCACAGGGTCTGGTCCTTAGAACAGCTTATCACGTTGGTTATGTCAGCAGATGTGCCAGGGTCTTCCACATCTCCACGCCTTGGATGTCTTGCTTCCTCTGCTTGGAGTTTTCTTTCCCCTCTTATCTGCTTGTTTGGCTCCTGGGATTCTTCAGTACACAGATCCACAATTACTTTCTCTCCCTCTCTGCTGTGTTCCCACATTTCTGCATGTCTGGACCATTGCACTTGATCAGTGTATGGCAATGGTTGGTTTTTAGTTTTTCTCCCGACCTTGAAGGCAGAGACTGTTTCATCTCTGTATTTCCTTATATATAGAATTTGCCAATTAAGTATTTCTTGAATAGATGAAAGTTTGAGTAGATAGATGAGTAGACGGAGGGAGGAATGATTAGTTCACAGTGTGACCTTAATTCAGGTTACCTGATGAGAACAAATCAGAACAAGAATATTTAAAATAAGTAGAATGAAAAAAAATAATAAAATAAGTAGAATGCAGTCTGTTGTTCCACTTGTAATCCCATTGTAAAGATGTCCTTATTACCGTCAAGGTGTTATTTATGTTTTTTCTTGTTGTTCAGTTGCTAAGTTCTGTCTGACTCTTTGGAACCCCAGCACTCCAGGCTCCTCTGTCCCACACTGTCTCCTGGAGTTTGCTCAAGGAGACGTCCATTTGATTGGTGATGCTATCTAACCATCTCTTCCTCTGTCATTGTCTTCTCCTTTTGCCTTCAGTCTTTCCCAACATCAGGGTCTTTTTCAGTGAGTTGGCTCTTCTCATTAGTTGGCCAAAGTATTGGAGCTTCAGCTTCAACATCAGTCCTTTCAGTGAATATTCCAGGTTGATTTTCTTTAGGGTTGACTGGAATTGATCTCCTTGAAGTCCAAGGAACTTTCAAAAATCTTCTCCAGCACCACGGTTTGAAGGCATTAATTTTTCAGTGCTCAGCCTTCTTTATGGTCCAACTCTCACATCTATATATGACTACTGGAAAAACCATAGCTTTGACTGTACGGACTTTTGTCAGCAAAGTGATGTCTTTGCTTTTTAATATGCCATCTATGTTTGTCATAGTTTTCCTTCCAAGGAGCAAGTGTCTTTTAATTTCATGGCTGCAGTCATCGTCCACAGTGATTTTTGGGCCCCCAAAAGAATATCTGTCACTGTTTCCACTTTTTCCCCTTCTATTTGCCATGAAGTGATGGGACTAGATGTCATGATCTTAATTTTCTAATGTTTAGTTTCAAACCAGCTTTTTCACTCTGCTCTTTCACCTTCATCAAGAAGCTTTTTAGTTCCTCTTCACTTTCTGCCTTAAGAGTGGTATCATCTGAGTATCTGAGATTGTTTATATTTCTCCTGGCAGTCTTGATTCCAGCTTGTGAATCATCCAGCCTGGTATTTCTCACGATGTATTCTGCATGTAAGTTAAATAAGCCGGGTGACGATATATAGCCTTATTGTACTCCTTTCCCAATTTTGAACCAATTGTTCCATTGTTCCAGAATTGTCCAGTTCTGTTGATTTATGTTCACTTTTAAATATTTTTCTAATGATAATAATAATTTCCATAGGAGATTCTTACTGTGTGGTTTCTTTTTAGACGCTTTCTCAAGCACTGTAATAAAGGAAAGGAAGGGATGCTCTGTATATATGTTATACATACTCTTACGTGTTCTCACTCCAGTTAATTTTTGAGACTCATCAAAATCAGAACTGTTTTATTCCATTTTTTTTTCCTTCTCAGTTGAGTGCTGAGAATTTGATTCCATGACCAGATTTAAGATGCAGGTTGTGTCTTGGCTTTCTCTTCCGTTAAGGTCAACAAGTCTCTCTGTGTGTGTCTCAGGTCAGTCTAGAACATGAAGAGCAGAAACTGGAGCTCAAACGCCAGCTCACAGAGCTGCAGCTCTCCCTGCAGGAGCGTGAATCCCAGCTGACAGCCCTGCAGGCAGCACGGGCGGCCCTGGAGAGCCAGCTCCGCCAGGCCAAGACGGAGCTGGAAGAGACGACAGCAGAAGCAGAAGAAGAGATCCAGGCGCTTACGGTAGGATGTGTGTGGAGCTGAGGATAGTTGCTCACTTTTAAAAGTGCCAAGAGAGGAAAAAACAAGCCAGAGAAATGCTGAATGGGCAGAAAGCTGACTTATGTAGGCTGCTGCTTTTTTGGCACTGGTACACTGATCAACTGAGCTTTCCTAAGGATCTTGAAAGGTTCCACCTTTAGTTTTGTATTTCCTTCTTTATAAAATCATCGTCACTATATCTTAAATTTCTGTTTAATCAAAGGCTATTTACCTGGGTCTTCTATTTAGTTTTCAATAGTCATTAAAAAAAATTTATATATTATAGTAGTCTTTCTACCATATTTCTATTTTTGTTTTGATTAACCTCATTTGTATTCCTTTTTTGTTCCCCTTAACCTTTAGATTGTGTTTTGAATCTTATTATGTATTTGGTAGATTCTGGATGGAAACGATTCTAATGAATGAGAAATTGTTTCTGTAAAAGGGACCTGGCTTCTCTGCTCTTTCTGAGAGACTGATTTGCTCACATGAAGAGGGTTCTCAGGAGATAGATCTTTGGTGGTGGGTGGTCCCTGGATCTAGACCTTAGTTCTTTCTGCAAGTCTCAAAATGTACTTTGCTTGGCCATTTCCACAATTGATCTTTCTCATAGAGTCTGACCTTGGCTAACAAGACTGATGAGAATTTTACATATGAAATGCCAACTTCCAAGCTTTGCAGAGGAAAATATATCCATCTAGTTGACCAGGATACCCTGCGTGGTTAATGTTCACCCTTTTCCCCTTCAGCGAAACCTAGTCATAAATCCCTTTTCTCTTGGAAGGCTGCTTGGTGGATCTGGGCATAGAGAGCTGAATGAGTTTAATGGCTGGTATCAATCAAGTGCATACATTTCTAATGGTAACATATTGTTCTTGCCAAGCGGATGGTCACACTCATGCCTGCTGGTCAGGATACCCTCTTCTGTGGGCAGGGCACAATGCAGCTGATTGGGTTCAGTGCCTTTTTCAATACCTAAGTGAGTATGTTATTCATTCTGATTCATTTTTGGATGCTGTCCCCATCTCTGTCAGTGAGCATCTCTAAAGCATCTTTCAGAGTAGGATTACCTTCTGCAGATGATCATGGACTTTTGTTGCTTATGATTTACCCTGTTTAAAAGAATGTATGTATATGTGTGTAAAAAATATATATATACATATATATATTTTTTATTTTAAGTAATTTTCTTCTTAGACGTTATCTCCCACTGTTGGGTTTGGGGACCAAATTGGGAACATGATCTGAGAGTTCCAGGGTCCTTATGGACCGGTCCAGGATACAGGGGTTTCCAGGATTTGGGGAACGCAGAGTAACTCCTTTGTGGAAGTTGCTTGAGCATAATAGCTTTTCCAGGACTTCAGCCAAGTTCAGATATTGGTTGCAACCTTAGTTTCTGTTGTTTTCTTTATGAAAACACTCATTAAATGATGCCACATGCCACCAATATTTTGTTTAAAGAAATTAGTTACAGTATCTGTTTATACTCTGCCTTGTTTCAAAAATGGATTGGAAGCAGTTTGGAAAGATACAAAACAGTATAACAGGATAGAATAAGAAAAGTCTGAGAGAAAGGAAATCACAGAAGGAAAAAAAAAGAGGTAAGAATGAAATGAATATATATGGCAAGAAGGCTTATATGCTTTCTGGAGTGGGGTGAATGCAAAAAGAGACAGCCAAAAGCATTTCTTAGCTGCTAAACAAGACACCTAAAATCCAGCCACTATTATATTTAATGCTTTGTATATTAATATGCCACCCTCCCCACCCCCAGCCCCAACCACAAACCACCCTAGCTCTGAAAGGAGGAGACATCAGTCATTTAATCCATACTTGATGAGCCCGTGTGCTTAGCGCTGTGTCTTTAGCTTTTTCTCCCCAGGGGACTGGCCTGTAGTCCCTCAAATCCTATTAGTCAGGAGCAGAGGAGAAGGACACGTTTACCTCTACTCTGTTGGAACTGGGAAGGATCTGGTAGCCGTGCGTCTTACCCTGCCTGTTTGGAAGCAGGAGGGTATGTTTGCATTGCTATTGTTTATTTGTGGGGAGATTAGTCTTTCAGTCCTGCCTTGCTGCCGGTTGGAAAGCGCTGTGTCTAATGGCTGCAGGACGCCTGCACAGCAGCAAGTCACGACTCAATTTAGTCAGATGAGATCACTGCCTGAGAGCATCTTCTTAAAAAAAAAAAAAGAACTTTCCTAAGTCTGGAAACTGGGGCTGTACAGTTCTCACAGATGAAGATCCCTTGGAAAATTGGGCTTGTTCACAATGATGGCAGAAAAGTGCCTTTGGTCCACGGCTATTTGTAAACGCATCATGCAGGAATCCAAACCCCAAATCGGTTTGCTTCAGTTCAGTCTGAAGGCTATGGGTTTTTTCTCTCCCCTCCACTTGATTATGTCCCATAAACCTGGTTATGGACCACAGGTGGCTGTCGCCTGAACGGCTTTGTTAAATTTGTCCTCAAGTGTATATTTTCTGAGAGAGAAAATGATCACAGATGCAGCACCCTCCCCCTCCCTGTCTCATTGTTCCAGCCCAAGTTCAGACCCACTGTCAGCATCAATCAAATTCAGTCAGCTGTGTCCAAAGTGATCTTCCAGGTGGTTTGTGTGCTTCACAGCAGGCTGTTTTATCAATAAAAGGGAATAGTCAAATGGGCTATTACTGCTCTAAGAGTTGGCCACTTTCTCACCTGGGAGGGGAGCAGTTACCCCCTCTGGCCTCTGTCCCTGGGCCAAGTTAGATGGAACACAGTTAAATGGGAGCTCCCCCTTGATGAAGTTTGGCAGAGGGGGCAGCCATCTTCCTAGATTTTATTTTTTTCTCCCACTCACCCTTTCTCTAGACTTCCCTGGTAGCTCAGCTGGTAAAGAATCTTCCTGCTGTGGAGAAGACCCCCGTTTGATTCCTGGGTTGGGAAGATCCCCTGGAGGAGGGCATGACAACCCACTCCAGTATTCTTGCCTGGAGAATTCCATGGACAGAGGAGACTGGCAGGCTACAGTTCCTGGGGTCGCAAAGAGTTGGACATAGCTGAGCAACTTTCACTTTCACCTTTTCCCCACCTTGTCAATTGTGTTTGCATTGAAATTCACTGGCCATTTAAAGCTAAGATTGAGTCAAGGTACAGACCAACAGGAGAGTCAAATTTATACAAAAAGCCATGCTTTTAAGATGCTTCATTGGTTATTGGGGAAAGAGAGAATTTTTCCACCTGGAACTGAAATGTAAGACTCCATGTAATCCCTTTGTGGGAGAGAATTTGAGTGTGCACACATCGTTGCATGCAGACACATGATGTGATGGGGATGTAACTCTGAATGAGTCCTCGGCAGAGGAGCAGCACGGGCTCTGTGTCCACCGGCATGGCCCAGTGAGCTTGCTTCACGTCTGTCCTCACGCTCTTTTGCTGATTTGGCTACATGACTTATGCTGAATAATAGAGACACTCAAGAAAGGGATCCTCCCAACACAGTGTGATGGTGGCATCCCAGGATTATCCTCTTTGATTTCTTAAAATCATTAGTCAATGCATGCTCTTTTTCTCTTTTACATAACTGTCAATCATTGAATTGAATTAGTAAGCCATGGGCATGATAGGCAAGGCAAGATGTGAGCTTGGGTCACTTAAGGTGACAGACTTTCTTGGTCCCTGCCTTCCCAAAGAACGAGGTGGATGTGTGAAACCCGTTGTAGGATCCTGACCATGGATCCCAGAAGACAGTCAGACCTCTAAACATGAGTTTCCTTTTTCACAGCTCTGTGGGTATTTTCTCTCTTCAAGGCTGCATAATAATTCTCTTTTCTTCATTCCTCTTGTAACTTTCCTTAAAGTTAAAGAAGATATAAGCCCTGCCCAAAGTGAGTACCTCTCTGATTTCCAGGCTGCAGTCTGTCCATTCTGCCTCTTGCCACTCAACCCCTAGATCAGTGGTTCTCAAGTTGGGGTCTGTGGCTCCATGGGGGTCCTCAAGTTCAGATTATTTTCATAATACTAAGCTGTCTTGTGGCATTTTTCATTGTGTTAACATTTGCACCAATGGTACAAAGTCAGTACTTTTATTTTAAAATAAATACTAAAGATATGCTTTAATTTCTAATGTGGTAAATATAACTCACATAAATAAAAGCCCTTTGGGGTCCTCAGTAGTTTTTAAGGGTATAAGTCCTTATTCCCTGTAACTCCTAATATCTAATTAACATGGATATTTTATTGAGAGAATTCAAAGCTTGTCTTATGTATTTTATTACTTTCATATATACTATTGTGTGACCTTTTGGTTTTTTATGCATTTTACAACTTATTTCAAAGAAACATAAAACATGTTTCTTGCTATTTTTTTTTGTTTGTTTGTTTCTTGCTATTTTTAAACTCAGATCAGTTCGCTGTTTGTTACAGTACTTCCAGCAGTCACAACAGTGTTGGTTCTACATCTTGTGTTTATATTTCAGTCAATAATAAAAAGTCATAAAGATGGTAGTTCCCTATACTATAACCTCAGAAACGATTGCTGTGTCACATTTTGATGTGTCAAAATGATGCAAAGGCCTCATAATGGTAAATTGTAATAGAAATATTAGTGATTGGAATTTCAGACTGCTGTAGAGCAGTTAAACAAGTTTTTAATGGTGCGGTGTTATTTGGAAACTTTGCAGTTAGTCAAAAAGTGCAACAGGAACAGGGCTTCTGTTCCTCAGTCTAGGCTAGAGAGCTTTTTTTTTTTTTAATGATCACTGCTTAGGCTTTGAAGAAGTTAGCTCTACCTTTCTTTAGCTTCCTGTTTCTGTCTTTGAGAGATATTACACCAAATAGTCATTTAGAGTGGAAGTTGGCAAGCTACAGCCAGTGGGCTAAATTTAGAATGCTTCCTGTTTTCTGCAAATAAAGTTTTATTAACACACAATCATGCCTATTTGTGTACATGTTGTCTGTGGGTGCCTTTGTGCTATGAGAGCAGAGTTGAACAGTTGTGACAAAGACTGAATGGCCTTCAAAACCAAAAGTATTTATTATCTGGTTCTTAAAAGAAAAAAAGTTGTTCACTCCTGTAAACTCCTAGAGTTTAATAACTTAAGGGTGGTATTTCTTCCTCTAGGATACCCACAGATGAGATTCACAAGTAGTACAAATAGCCATGTTTCTACTTTGGATAAATAGTAGTCTTGCCTTTTTAAGTTAATAAATCTTGTATCATTGCTGGGAAAAAAGCTGAGTTTTGGGGAAAAGTTATAATCTTTTAAATTAGTTGATGAAAAAAATTGTTTGAGAAGCTGATTCTAAGTGATAACTCTTGATTTAAAATGTGTAAGTCTGCAGTTGCTGGTTTTTGTTTTACCGTGTTTCTAATCCTCTTTTATTTATGTAAATTTAAGACTCTGTCATCTTCTGCCTAAATTTCCTTTAACATTTCTTGTAGTATAGGTTTACAGGTGGCAAATTCCTTTAGCTTTGGTATGTCTGAAAAGTCTTTATTTCACCTTCATTTTTAAAATAAGTTTTTATTTATTTTATTTTTGTCTGCACTGGGGCTTTCTGTAGTTGCAGCAAGCTGAGGGCTACTCTCTAATTGCAGTGCATGGGCTTCTCACTGCAGTGGCTTCTTTTGTTGTGGAGCATGGGGTCTGGGGTGCATGGGCTTCAGTAATTGTGGTGCAAGAGCCTAACTGCCTCATGGCATGTGGGATCCTTCAGGACCAGAGATCAAACTTGTGTCCCTTGCATTGACAGGAAGATTCTTAACCACTGAACCACCAAGGAAACCCTCATCTTCATTTTTGACATTTTTGAAAGATATTTTTGCTGGCTATAGAATTCTAGGTTGACAGGTTTTTGTTTTCCTTTCAGTAAAGATGTTGTTCCACTCACTGTCTTCTAGCTTCCTTCCTGCCAAACCTCCCCAACCTCCCTGTGAAAAATCTTTGTTCTCTTACTCACTGTGAAAAATCTTTGTTCTCTTAGTTTCTCATTAAATAACTTGTCTTTTTTTCTGGTTGGTTTTAGGCTTTTTCTCTTTATTACTGGTTTTAAACAGTTTGATTATGATATGATTTATTCCTTTCATGTTTACTCCATTTATTCCATTCCTTTCATTTATTCATTTCATGCAAGCTTAATTCCTTTCATGTTTCCTGTGCTTAGGGATCATTTAGGCTTTTTCATCCATGGATTTATTTTTTCATTGACTTTGGAAAATTTGTGGCCATTATTTCTTCAGATATTTTTTTTTTGGTCTCACCTCTGTACTCCTTCAGGGATTCTGAGTATATGTATATCAGGCTCCTTGGAGTTATCTCACAGCTCATTGATGCTGTATTAATTTTTTTAAGTCTTTTTTTTTTTTTTCCTTTATGTATTTTATTTTGGATAGTTTCTGTTGCTCTGTCTACAAAGTTCACTAATCTTTTTTTCTGCAGCATCTAATCTAGTCTTTTGTTGTTATTTAGTTGCTAAGTCATACCTGACTGTTTTGCAACCCCATGGACTGTAACCTGCCAGGCTTCTCTGTCCATGGGATTTCCCAGGCAAGAATACTGGAGCGAGTTGCCATCTCCTTCTCTGAGGGATCTTCCCAATCCAGGGATTGAACCTGCATCTCCTGCATTAGCAGGCTGATTCTTTACCACTGAGCATGTGGAAATCTTAGCTTATGGCAAAATAGAGATACTATAAAGTATATCACAGCTAAATTAGGTGATGAATATTTTGACTTACTTATAGACCTTTTTGTTTTAATTGAAATATAGTTGATTTACAATGTGGTGTTAGTTTCTGGTGTACAACAAAGTGATTCATACTCTTTTCCTTTATGGTTTCTTACAAGATATTATAGTTCCCTGTGCTATACAATAGGACCTTGTTTATTTTATATATAGTGGTTTGTACCTACTAATCAGAAACTCCTAATTTCCCCCCACTTCCCCTTTGGTAACTATAAATTTGTTTTCTATGCCTGTGAGTTTGTTTTTATTCTGTAAAGAAGTTCATTTGTGCCATATTTTAGATTCCATGTAAAGTAATATTATATGATATTTGTCATTTTCTGTCTTCACTTAGTAAGATAATCTCTAGGTTCATCCATGGTGCTGCAAATGGCATTATTTCATTCTTTTTTTAATGACTGAGTAATAGTCCATTGTATGTATGTACTGCATCTTCTTTATCTGTCCCTTTGTTGATGGACATTTAGGTTGCTTCCATGTCTTGGTTTTTGTAAATAGTGCTGATATGAACATTGGTATGCCTGTATCTTTTTGAGTTAGAGTTTTCTCCAGATATATGCCCAGGAATAGGGTTGCTGGATCATATGGTAATTCTATTTTTAATTTTTAAAGGAACTTCCATACTGTTTTCTGTAGTGGCTGCACAAGTTTACATTCCCACCGGCAGTTTAGGAGCGTTCCCTTTTCTCCATATCCTCTCTAGCACTTATTGTTTGTAGACTTTTGAGTGTTGGCCTAGATTTTCTGATAGAGGCTAATATTTCTTTTAAAGAGGAGGACCACTTTTTCCTCTGCCTCAAACTGGATTCTTCTTTGGGCTTTCATAGCTAAGCAAATGGTGCCATAATTTACCTTGTCTCCCAAATCAAAAGTCTGTTAGGGTACCCTTGGCCTCCTTGTCCATCAGCAGGTCTTATTACCTCTGCTTCCAAAAAAGATCTCACCTCCATCCATTTCTCTCCATCCTTTGCCACTGTCCTGCTCCAAGCCACCATCCTCTTTTCCTTAAATGACATCAATAACCTCCTCAGTGGTTGTTCCACTTCCTTCTACATTTGTCCTATTTTGATGTTTTTCCTACAGCATCCACAAAATGATAGGCCATGTCATCCCACATCTTAAAACCTCTGTTGACCTTTATTTAATTGCATTTTGAATGAAACCCAAACTCCTTTCTGGGCCTTCAAGGTTCTGGGCCTGCCTCTGTACCATCAACTTGGGCCACATTTTCCCTCTTTTGCTGTGACTTAGACTGTGATTTTCAAAAGTCATTTGGCCACAACCCACAGAAGAATACATTATACCTTACAGTCTACTACAAGGGAACATATATACTGTGTTTCTAATTTTTAAGGTAGCTAATGAGGATGTATCTTATAGCCTATATATATAGTCATAAGGACATAAATATGTCATAGTTTCATTAGCAATACTTCTGTTTCTTAATGTTACATAAAGCTGTGGTGAATTTTACAGTTGATAGCAACTTATACTTGATGAATTATGTTCATAATAATAAAACAAGTTTCCAACAACAGTACTTACCCTTACTGTCCAAGATGCATGCTGATGTTTTCTAATCTATCCTGTTTATTCCATTTCGTTGGATAAAACAAAACAAAAAACCCCGTCTTGACATCCTTGCTCTCATGTTACAACTTGAAGTATAAAAAACTGTTGTAGCCACTCAGTCCTTTTTTATTCCCCATATGCACCCAACCCTTTCTTGTTTTAGGGTTTTTGCAGATGCTCTTCCCTCTGTTCTTTCATGTTCTTTGCATGGCTGGCCCCTCATCATCCTGCAGATTTCAGTTTAAATGTCACCTCTTCAGAGAAACCCTCCTTGACTACCCCATCTAAGTGAGTTTCCCCCCTCACCCTTATTTTTTTTTTCCTTAGGCCCCGTTTGTTTCCTTCATAGCACTTGCCACTGTTTGTACTCATGTGCTTATTTATATCTGTCTGCCCACGCCAGAATGAAGGTTAGGCCATATGAGCTGTGTCTTGCTACGGTGTCTGCCATATTGTATGTACTCGAAAAATCCTTGTCAGATGAATGAATCCTACTGGTTTAGAGTACCTCGACCCTGGTGAAAGCCTGTATATTTACTTCAAGGTCTATATAGGATTTCTGAATCTCCACAGCTTTGGATTCAGTTTCTTTTTTAAAGTCCCTACTTTGTCCTGGCTATTGTCCTGTATCTACGTATGTGTGTTCTTTCTTGGGAGAAGGCTTGGGGCAGGGGGCAGGCAGCCAATTGGAGGGAAGAGGGAAAGGTTAAGAATGGGGAGTAAGACAAATAAAGGAGACTAAAACTTCCTCCTATGTTCTTTTCCTTTCTTCTGCTAGTCCCTAGTTTTAATCTGAATGTTATATGTATTTGTACAGGGTGTGAGTGAAGTGAAGTGAAAGTCACTCATTCGTGTCCGACCCTTTGTAACCCCATGGACTATACAGTCCATGGAATTCTCCAGGCCAGAATACTGGAGTGGGTAGCCTTTCCCTTCTCCAGGAGATCTCCCCAACCCAGGGATTGAACCCAGGTCTTTACCAGCTGAGACACAAGGGAAGCCCATGTGTGGTCTAAATAGTTCATTGTTATCAATAGGCATTGTGTATTTCTGTAGCTTCTCATGTTGGGCTTGACTTGACTAATTCTTTGGAAAAAAAGTTAGTGGGGCAGCTGCAACAGGGTTCTTGGCTTGTGATTTTCTTTATTTGACCCATAGCATGTAGAATTTGTATTCTACCCTATGAAAAATTTATAATCAACTTCTTACCTTTTAGGCACATAGAGATGAAATCCAGCGCAAATTCGATGCCCTTCGTAACAGCTGTACTGTGAGTATTAACCAAAGATGATGAAAATAACATGGAACTAAAACTGAGAAGGAAAGGGGGAACGTCTCTTTCTAAAATCGGTGGCTGATTTTTGATATAAACTTTCAGCTTGAAGCAGTTGATGTGGTCAAACTGATGCGGAAGTTTCTAAGCCTCAGAAAACCTTAGTTTCTTGGGTTCCTGCCAGTTATAAAAGTTTAAACCATCGTTCATGTTTGGAGGAGGCTTGTTGGAATGGTCAAAATAATTCTCCCTGCAGAACCACTAATAGGGTCTCAGTAGCTGCAACAAAAGTCCCAAGGGAGCTCCCCCTCCTTCTCCAATCTAGAAGTTTCTGTCTGAGGTGGGCCTGAGATGGTAGGGGCAATTAGATGTGTCAGGCTTCTCCAGCCTGCTGCCTCTTCAGAGAGGGAAGACCAACAAGTTCTTCTCCTGGAGAATCTAGAAATGTTAGCTTTCTAACAGGCAGAATCTGGCTTCCTAAAACATGCAAATGCAGAATTTAGGACTCTTTGGGAGATGTTATTTATATTGAGAGAAGTCAATTCCAGGAGCAGATAAGCATCATTCATAGGTTATGTAATAGGGTAAAATGTCTATTTTTGATCAGAGTGAAGGACTGAAATAGGCCCCTTTCAGAAGGTAGGGATGGTGTCCTTTATTCATGGTTCTACCTCCTTTCTTTGGTCCTTTCATTGCTTTGTCCCCTCCTTAGTTCTCAGTGAGCTGGTCTCTATTTGTATTATTTGCATCTGTGAATTTCCAGAAACACCCTTCTACATCCTATATACATATTTTATTTTCTGGTAATAAACTCCTTCTTTTCTCTTTACCTACTATAAATGAGACATTAAGTCTTGATGGTATATGCCCCCTACATCCCGCCTCCCTTCATTTAGCTATAGAATGCACACAGTAAAGTGCACGAAGTGCAACTAATCTTAAGTGTACAGCTCAATTGATTTGTATGTGAATAGACAACTTGTATAACCACAATAAAGACCAAGATACAGAATGTTTCAGCTCCCGGAAGGCTCCTGTTGTCCTCTTCCCATCAGTGTGCTTTGCCCAAAGGGTAACTAGTAGTCTGATCTTTGATACTGCACATTAGTTTTACCTGTTCTTGAATTTCATATGAATGAGACCATTAGAAGATATGGTCTTTGGGTTGAGCCTTTTTGTTACTTAAATTGTCTGTGAGGGTTCATCCATGTTGCACTGTCATGATTTTGTTCTTTTTTATTATGGTGTCATGTTTCTAGTGTGTGTTTAGATCTGGAGTTTGTTTATCTGTTCTCCTGTTGATGGGTGTTGGAGTTGTTTGTGGTAGGAACAGAGCTATTAGGAAGCGCTCTTGTACAGGTCCTTTGGTGCTTACAAGCCTTTGTTTCTGATGAACATATATATATATATATATATATATGCCCAGGAGTGGAAGAGCTAGGTCATGGGACATGCCTCCACTTAACTCTGGTAGGTGCCTGACAGGTATTTAGGTCTGTACTGCCTGATGCCAGTGGCCAGATGTGGGGTGAGCCTGCCTTAGGGGTATCTGTTGATTTCCTCCATTCTCACCTCCCTTCCTTGAGAAATTGATATATTCTGTTCCTGTACTCTTTTGCTTTACTTTTAAAGTTTGTTAATTGTCTTGGTTTCTTCTTTTACATGAGAGTTATCTGCTTATATACATACATGCTCATAAATGATCACTGAATAAGATATAGATGATTTTAGCACTGTGATTTTTTTTTTTTTTGCATTACTATTTTTTCCTAAAATAATCTTGGATGCATTTAAATGTGTACATCCATAATCTGTTCCATTCATCTGGAGTTTTCTTCTTCTTTAGTCTTTTTTTAAAAAAGTCATTTATTTATTTACTTTAAAACAGCTTTATTGAGGGATAATTGGAGTACAATAACCCAATGAGATTTCAAATGTGTGTGTATCTTTAAAACTAGCAAAACAATCAAAATGACAACTGTAGTCATCACTCTCAAGAGTTTCCTGTGCACTTTTGTTATCCACCCTTCCCCACCCCATTTTTAAAATCAGAAATCTAGTTTTAATAGGATATGCCAATATATAGAATAAAATTGGTTACTTTCTTAACTTACAAAATTGGTTACTTTCTTAACTTATATAACTTTTATACTCTCTTTATCCCTCAAATTTGCTTTTCCTGGAACAATTACTTCTAATCCTTCGTTTACTTACCCTTGGCTTTCTGAAGCCTTTGGGGATCTACCCTAGTGGGAGGGGGAACCCAAGAGAGTGACATCTACCCACCTTTCAGCTAGGCCAGCTGGGTGGCTTGGGGGTCCAAACTATGTGCTCTGGAGTCAGATAGACTAGCTGAGATTCTAAACTGGCCTCTCAGTAACCTGTGTGATGTTATACACTGGAGCCTCCATTTCTTCGTCCATAAAATGGGGGTGACATTATATGTCCTCAATTCCAATGCACCATTGATTGTAGGATGTACAGTTCACTTAACTACTGCTCTTTGGGAACTGGGTGAGGGAAGAGAGACAGCTGTTTAGTTCCTATATATATTCAGATTTCTGAAACAGTAAAATCTAGGAAACACCGAGTCACAGAATCAGAAACTTGATAATACCTACCTCATGGAGGTTCCTGCAAAAGTTAAATGATGCATCAGCATTTGTACAGGGCCTGGTCCATAGAATGTGCTAATCAGTGATAACTATTATTATTTGCTCATACTGGGTTTAGAACAGAATCTTGTTTAGAAAACAGCTCTGCTCCTTAAAAAAAAAAAAAAGGTTGAAAACCACTACTTTAGAACATACTTGGCAGCACTAGTGGATCTCAGTTATCCTTCCGCAAGTTCAAAGGCTGCTTTGCAGACACTTTAGAAGAGCACACAGATGCTCCTTTCTCGGCACCGCTGTCCAAGACTGTCTCTGCTGGGAAATGTCATCTTCATTATCAGTGGAAACTCCTATAATAGCTCGATCGATAGGAGCTCCCAGTTAGCAGCTTTTAAAAAGCTCGTGAGCAGCAAGATTTTTCAGGATCAGGCCATTTCTATATTTTGAAGAGATTTAAAAAAAGAATTTGATTCAATCTGGCACCTAAAACCCTACCTAAGTCTGTTCTGGAGAGGAGTTGGTGGGCAAACATATGACATGGTTTTAATTATGAATCAATCTGTCAGCTATAAGATTAAAAATAAATAATATGCAAATAGCTACCCTCAAGAAGGAATGAGGCATTAAAATAGGACGTCAGCCTGTGTCTTTTCAGCCTGATGTTCATTGTCTGGCTGGTGTCTTCACCTCTGGTATGTTCTTGGATGTTTACCAGGTAACATTCTCTCTGCTGCTCGCCCAGCAGAGGTGTGAAAGGTAACCTATATATTGCAGAACCACGAGGTTCACTTGAAAAGCAACAGATAACCCCAAATAGAGACCTTAGAACATTTTCTTTTTGGGTACTGAGAGTAGATACATTTTTTGTATTCCTGTTTTCTGTTCGAATTTTACCCAGATCTCTTATCTGTACAAACAGCATATCAGAAAGCTCTGCTGGCCCCTACATTATGGAGCTATCTCCCTCATCTTTTTTTGCCACTGAGATGGAGTCAGCTGTGTAGTTTCTCTTTGCTGCCTTGTATCCTTGGGGTTGAAAGGTTAACAGTCTCCTGGTACAGGGCACAGATCATTTGCCCTTGGTGTAGAGAGAATATGCCCACAAAGTGGACCTAAGGATTCTCCTTGCCTATGTAATCTGGTTCAGAATTGCAGATTGCCTATTATCCTTTTTTTTTCCAAACCGTAGAGATCATTAATTTACTGCCTGTGTCTCAGATCAGCTCAATATCTCTGTGTGGGAGTACGTCTAACCCTTAATACCACCAGCAGCTAAGTGGGCAACTCCAGCAGTTAAGTGTGTTATGGCCGAGGCAGAAAGAATATGTACAACGTCTGGATCAGTTAACGCACTCTAACAAGTTCTTGAATGCTTCCTGCAAACACATGATCCTCCTTTTGTCAAATAGGCAGTACAGATAATGACAAAACACAAAGCCAGCCACCACAAACTGTAACTAGAAATCAGAAACAGGAGACCCTTTGAAAACGCGATGAGGACAAGGAAATAGAAGGCCCCTTCCTATGCAGTGGGTCCATTTCACTTGAAGTGAGAGTAATAGTCTTGGCACCTCCCTGACTTTTTATTAGTGTCTTTTTCTTTAGCACTTTATAATCTAATTTGGGGAGGAGAGGTGGCAGAAATGGGCATATAATAAATGGCTTTTTTTTAAATGAGTCAAAGAAAGTGAATAGGAGCCTAAAGGCTTAAACATGTCTTTGAATGGCAAATTATTTTGGCAGCGTATGTATTCTTATATAGGTAGATTTTCTGTAGTCTATTTGCTCCCCCTGGGCCACCATTGATGCCTCACTAACACCTTGGTCACTCATTTTTGTCTCTTGTATTTCACATGATACGTTAAGGGAGACTATCATACAATAAAAATCCAAAATGTTAAAACCAGAGCAACAGAGAAGGTTGTCTATATAGTATTTACCTCCGCATCATAGGTGGAGAAACCAACACAGCCAAGCTCAAGATGGCTTATCTGGGACTTCTAGGGGGTTTGCCTCATCAGTCTTGTTGTTTTCGCTCTGGGGCAGAGGTAAAAGGAAGCACAGTGAAGACATTTGGAGTCTAGGAGAAAAACCATCGTAAGGAATGGCTTTACTGTGTATAGGAAGGAGACCTGTTGAACTATTAGGCACCATTTATTCATTGTTTCTGCTTTAGGGAGATGTAACCATATTACTCAGAGGGTGGTACAAGCGTTCTTGTGAAGCACAAATGCCTGCTTGGAGTGACAGACTTGAAGTTTTCCCCCCATTTTTTCTCATGCTGATAAAGAAGGAGGTTTAGCCAAGAACTGGACCGGATAACCTTTATTCCCTTTCTTGTAGCTGATAGCGTTACTCAAGCCAGTATAGTAGGAATTAACAAGGCTTTTGATATTAAAGTACAAATTACTAGACCACTTACTGCATTAAAAGCTCATCAGCTCAGTGAACAAAATGAAAAGCTGTGTTTTCTGAACTGCACTGAACAATTCTATCTAATTGACATTCTTTAATTCTATGTGCCTGGGAAGGTTTTTTTTTTAATTGATAATCAAAGGGGGTTAAGACAGGGAGTTAGTCACGAAAACAGTGGCAACGTTTCAGAAACTAAATCTGCTTTAGGTTTGAAAATGGGAAACAATTAACCATAGGCCCAGAGGCATTTCCTTTTAATTTACTCCTTTCTGTTATATAAAATTTAATTTACTGCCTGTGTGCCTCATTCCAACTATTATTAGAAAATTGCCCTTAAATTTCGAAAGTATTATATGTAAAAGCTCTTTGCAAGCGCTGGTACTAAACTTCAGCAAAGAGAATAGGAAAGCTAAATGTGCTGAAATTGAAGTCATTCCACCATTGAGCAGGGAAATAATTTAGCAAAATCAGATTAAATCTCTTTCAGTAAAATGACAATTTCATATGCGTGCTTTCCCATTTTCTGATACCCAGCTGTATAAGAAGAACCATTTAAAGTTATGCCATCCATACGGTATTATATTTTCAGGATTATTCTGAACGTCCCTTAAGTTTTCCTTTTTTTCTTTTGTTGCATGAAATTAAATTTATTACCTGAGATATTATTGAAATAACTCTAGGTCTCTCTCATTCAGTCTTCCTTGATAAGAGCTTTATTTTGCTTTCTAAGACCATCTCCCATGATAATGTTCTGTCGATGATGTCCTGGGCATTTCAGCTTAATTAGCTGATTGTGATACTAGTCTCTCTACTCTTCCTCTTTTCTCAGTTTGCATCCTCCACATTCTATTATGAACTTGATCTCATTTAAAGCTGCCCCTTCCATATGGCAGTCGCTTTTGATTGATTTGCTCTTGCCATGTTTTCCTGATGAATCCTGAGTCAGAAGGAATTCGAGACATTTCTTGTTCTCCCACAGCGTATGTAGGTTTGGGCGCTAAGGAGGCGGGTATGGCAGCTGGAGGCTGGCTCTCGGGGGCTGGATGGGCAAATGCTGGTCATCATTACCACAGAAGTTCAAGTATATATGGCTTTAGAAGCAATTTCTCATTTCCAACCAACTTGCTCCATGTGTAACCAGATTTTTTCCTCTTTTAGGTGATCACGGACTTGGAGGAGCAGCTAAACCAGCTGACGGAGGACAATGCCGAGCTCAACAACCAAAACTTCTACTTGTCTAAACAACTCGATGAGGCCTCTGGTGCCAACGACGAGATTGTGCAGCTGCGAAGTGAAGTGGACCATCTCCGCCGCGAGATCACTGAGAGGGAGATGCAGCTCACTAGCCAGAAGCAAGTAAGGACCATGAATAGTGTTGGAGACCTTGGGAAACCTGGAGCCCCTTTAGATTCTGGAGCAAGTGCCAATTATGTCTCTCCCAAGTGTTCTCAGACTGAGCCTGTCAGTAAAACCAATCATGTCAGCGCTTTGCAGGTTTGCGAGTTTTAAAAACAGCTTTTAGAAGTGTGTAGTTTGGGTTTTTTTGTTTGTTTCATTTTTTTGGCCACCCCATATGGTTTGCAAGATCTTAGTTCCCTGACCAGGGATCAAACTTGTACCCCCTGCAGTGGAATCGCAGTCTTAACCACTGGACCATCAGGGAAGTTCCATGTATAGTTGTTCTTAATTTTGGTTTAAAACCATTAAAAATAGAATAGATTGCTTTCGTGAGCCACTTTATTTATTTTTTAAAAACTTTTTTTGGCCGAGTTGTGAGGCTTGTGGAATCTTTGTTCCTCACCCAGGGATTGAACCCGGGCTTTCAGCAGGGAGAGCTGGGAGTCCTAACCACTGGACTGCCAGGTAATTCCCAAGCTACTTTATTGTTAAGCGTGGTCTCTTTTCCCTGGCCCTCCTCTGAGTTCTTTCTATAAGATGTCAGTAGAAATGGCCCTTCATCTGTTCTTGTCTAACTCCCTTGGTCTGTAGGATAAAAAGATAGTGTCTTTCAGACTGTAGTTAGAAGCTCATGCTTTTCTGAAACTGATCTGACAAAAGTACCACCCTGGAAATCCTCGTTTGCTATGAGGCACAACTCAGTGGTGCTGATTTGCAGACGATGGAGGCGCTGAAGACCACGTGCACAATGCTGGAGGAGCAGGTCATGGACCTGGAGGCCCTGAACGACGAGCTGCTGGAGAAGGAGCGGCAGTGGGAGGCCTGGAGGAGTGTCCTTGGTGACGAGAAGTCCCAGTTTGAGTGTCGGGTTCGAGAGTTGCAGAGGATGCTGGACACCGAGAAGCAGAGCAGGTGGGACTTCATGTAGGTAGAGAGCCAGTGGCAGGTGGCAGCGGCAGGATGACCCTGAGAGCTCCTGGCGAGTGCCGCCGCTTGACCAGGGATGAGCAGGTGCTGGGACGTAAGACTTAAGTGTTAAAGCTGGGAGACTCTGGGCAACCAGAATCAGTCAGTCATCCTCGAGGTAAATACAGACGGTGCCAGTAGCAGGAGATGATGACCAATCAGCCAGTGCAGGGCCCCAGGAGTCAGCAGGGCAAAGTGTCTCAGTGCTTCTTTGTAGAAACTCTTTCCTTGGATTTTGTGTCATTGTGACTGTGTAGCGAGACTGTCACTCTCCTTTTTTTTTTTTTTTAATATTTATTTGGCTGCACCGGGTCTTGATTGTGGTATGTGGGATCTATTAATAGTTCCCTGACCGGGCATTGAACCTGGACCTGCTGCATTGGGAGCACAGAGTCTTAGCCCCTGGACCTCCAGGGAAGTCACAAGACCATCACTGTTTTGATACTGGTCATGTGTGATGCGGGTCAACCCTCTACCCCAGCTTTGGCACTATTGACAGTTGGGGCCGGACAGTCCTTCGTGATGGGGGCCTGTCCTGTACATGGTAAGGTGCTGACCAGCTTCCCTGGATCTGCCCCCCTAAATCCCAGTAGCTGCTCCCTCTTCAAGTTGTGACCACCGGGAACATCTCCAGACATTGCCCGGTGTCCCCTGGGGGCAGGGGCAGAGGGCAGCTGCCCCCAGTTGAGAACAACTGCTCTACAAGAATAGTTTACAATTTTTTATTTTTTCTTCCTTTCCTGGTAGGCAGTAGTAATCCTGAGTTCAGGTAGTGTCTTTCCTCTACTTCCCCAGTTCTCCCAGTGTAGGATTCCCTCCTGCCAGGGTCGCAGGTGTGCAGGTTATGCGCTGCATGCTCCTGGGAATAGACTTGAAGATCTTCCGTGACATTTTACCAGCTCATGGTGGGACAGCGTTCATTTTAACAGAACCAGTATATTATGACAGTTTACCAACAGGTAGAAGTGCACGGTCTTGAAGAACACATGCCTTTCCTAGTTTGCAGAGAGGTACCCTATGGGCTGGTATCCACCTTGTGCTTCATGTCTTCCCAACAGAATCCTATTCATCCTGCATAACCTCACTAATATCACCTTTCCCTGAAACTTAGTGTCCCGTAATACTCTGAACTCCCTGAGCAAGATAACTATTCGTGGAAGTATTTATCATTTATCTGGACTCTGTCAGACTCATTTCCGTATTTCCCACATTTGGTGGACCATAGTAGACTCACGGCTGTCTTGGAGGTATAATTTGTGCTAATTCAACTACACTAAGAAAGACTGGAAGCAAAGGGAACCCATAAGTTTCAAGAGAAACTGGTAGAAATATTCTCCTGTTGGACATCTTCCCTTTCAGGGTATTTGCTAATGTGAGAGGGCTGCTGGTTTAAGACATCCTGTTACTGTTTCCCCCTGAACTCTTGAGCTCCTGCGTCCTCACCCTATGTTCTGGCTGTTCTCACACACACCCCTCCCTCCCACTCGCAAGTCCAGCTCCTAGCCCAGCTGTTTCTAGAGTCCTTTGTAGACAGTTTCGGGGGCAGAGTCTGACCATAGCATCAGGAATGCACAACCAAGCGTGAAAGTGTTCTCTGGTGGCGCTAGTGGTAAAGAACCCACTTGCCAGTGCAGGTGACATAAGAGACTTGGGTTCCATTCCTGGCTGGGGAAGAACCCATGGAGGAGGCATGGCAGCTCACTCCAGTATTCTTGCCTGGAGAATCCCATAGACAGAGGAGCCTGGTGGGCTACACTCCATAAGGTCTCAAAGAGCCGGACACACACATAGGGAGATCTTTCATATATTTCTTTCAGGAGCAATTGTGAAAGATCTTGGCTGTCTTCCCCACCCCCCATTTTTTTTTCCTTCCTCTATTTTGGTGTTATGTGGGATCTGAGATGAGTAAAATATAATTCTTATTTTTAAAAAAATATTTATATATTTGGCTGTGCCTGTTGCTAGTTTTGGCATGTGGGATCTAGTTCCCTGATCAGGGATTGAACTTGGCCCCCTGCCTTGGGAGTGAGAAGTCTTAGCCACTGGACCACCAAGGAAGTCCCTAAAATATAATTCTTAATTCTTGTCTTCTAGAGGCTGAGAGTCTAGTGCAGGAGATAAACTACGCGTTGAACTATTTATCACCTAAAATAGAGAGTGGGTTGTGCCAGGCCAGTAGTACATTTATGCTTTGGGTCCAGAACAAGAAGACGTTACTTCTGAGAGGAAGACTGGGAAGGGCTTTGTGGAGGACATGGCCTTCTAGTTTACCCTTGGAGTCTGAGTAAGACTTGGGTTTGTTGGGTCGAGAAGGAGAGCTGCCAGTGAAGGAGCCTGTCTAAGTCCAGATGTGGAAGCAGCAAAACAGAACACCTGAGTTGGGGAGGGGAAGTGATGTTCCAAGGGTGCTCCAGTTTTTGTCTTCTGTCACCTTATTTACACCCAGCAGATTCAAGGTTCAGTTTCCAGAACACTTCAGCTCTTGCTTTAAGGAGAGGCATTGTTTGCTCGAATGGGGCCCCACATGGTCCTCTGCACGGTGCTCCTTCAGTGGGACCTCATTCCTTCCTGCTTCTGCAGGTGGATGTAACCGTCTTCCCATTTTCAGCCCAGTTGCATTTGGAAAAATGCCTCATCCCCTTCAGCCCTTCCAAGTGCATTTATATTCACAGGAACCTTACCTGCTAAGAGTATTTTTACCCAGGGCCTAAAGTGGGTCACATCCTCACTCCACGTAATTCGGAACAAGGGGTCAGGCTGGGCTCTCTCCAGCCTGCAGCCTGTTTGGTTGCTTATCCATGTCCGAGCCGGGCCGGCTTCCTTCCTGCAGGGTGGCAATGACGGGATTTCTGAACGTGCCTGTGTCTCCCCACAGGGCGAGGGCCGACCAGAGGATCACTGAGTCGCGCCAGGTGGTCGAGCTGGCAGTAAAGGAGCACAAGGCCGAGATCCTGGCCTTGCAGCAGGCTCTCAAGGAGCAGAAGCTAAAGGCCGAGAGCCTCTCCGACAAGGTCAGCCCCTGTCCCTCCTGCCTTCTAGATACGCATGTATACTTCCTTCTTTTAGCAGGTATTCACATGCGCTCAATCCATGGTCGGCGTGTTTCATAAACCAAGTCTCACTGTTGTGCTTCCCCAAGGGACACTCTTGGTTGGCAGTAGTGGGGGTAGTGGGTGCTTGGGGTATCAGAGTTGGTCAATGACTTCCTGATATCTGCCCATCAGGGCCCCTGAGGTCCAGATTTTGACCTGGGTACACAGCACTCTTCTTTCCTGGCATTTGATTTCTGAAAGCCTTTATGGATCTAACGTTGAGCATCCTTGGGAAGTGCGGGGTGGCTAGGACTCCTGCTCATTCCAGTGCTGCAATGGCAGGAAGCCTCAGCGTCTCTGGGTTCTAAGTCCAAGGACACAGCAGGATCTGAGGACAGTGCTGGTCTTCATATTCCACTTTGGAAATACACACATCTTGTCCATGAAGCACTCTATATTTACAAAGTGACATACTGCTGTTTGAAAAATTTTAATAGTCTTAAAAGAGATTTAGAATAGGTGCTTCTGTGTTACAGGTAAGAGTGCAGGTCAGAGAAACTTCACATATACACACAACTGTTTCATATATACACATACACACTGTTTTGTGTGTGTGTGCGCCCACATAACACACACACATAATCTGACCTCTGAATTTTGGGTAACTAATTTTCTGATTATAGAAGTGATTATTTGGGGTCATTGTGGAAGATATAGAAACCACAGAAAAGTAAAGAAAAAGTAACTGGTAATCTGTCACCACTGTTATGTTGGTCAATTTATATTCATTTATTTATATTGATAAATTTAGATTCTTATATAAACAGGATTACATCATTTTTTTAAAAAAAAATCACATAAATAGGGGCTTTTCCTGAATTAGTGAATATTTTTTGAACATGTAGTTCTAGAAACAACAATTACACAGAGACACCTATTTTAATCATTCTGCTTGTGTTAGAAATTTGAACTTCTTCCAGTTTTTTTTTTGTTTGTTTTTTTGCTGTCATAAATAACATTGTGATGAATGTAAATCTTTTTTGGGGATCCATGGTTATTTTCTTATTGGAATTTCATAGTAATGACCAGATTCAAGCTAGAGCTTGCTACTCAGGAATATTCCTGAGTTCCTTGGTACTGGCTTACTAATTTTTTTAACCATGAGGAAAGTAAATATGTTATTTAACCATGAAAAAAGTAAATGCATTATTTAGAGATAAATGAGCTTTTCGGTGTTTAGCTTGGAGGACATTTTTTTCTACCTGACTGTCCTAAAGAATTCTACAGCAAAGTCCTACCCATCCTTTAAGACTCCAGACTTTCTGACCCCATCTTCTCCCAGTGACAGGCCATTCAGGATGAATTTCTCTCCTCCATACCTCTTATCAAAATCATCACTTGACAGAGTAGTCACTATTTGTGTATATGTCTACTTAAGGGCCACCCTCTGCCTTTGTGACTTGATACAAGATCATTGAGAGAGCTTGTCTGCCCTTTCATCCGAGTTCTGATATTATCCCACGCAAGTAAGCAAGCATTTGGAATATGATGATTTAATTCAGCCAAAGCATGTCAGATAAATAAATTTTGGAGAAGTCATCTTCCTAGAACTTGTCACAGCTAGCTACACGTATGACCCATCCCTTAGAAATAATATCTTCTCCTAACAGAATAACCTACATAAGGCTTATCTTTGACATGGACATTTGTGGTATGCTTTTAAAAACCTGGGCTTCCCTGATGGCTCAGACGGTAAAGAGTCTGCCTGGGATGCAGGAGACCTGGGTTCAATCCCTGGGTCAGGAAGATCCCCTAGAGAAGGGAATGGCTACCCACTCCAGTATTCTTGACTGGAGAATTCCATGGAGCTAGAGGAGCCTGATGGGCTGCAGTCCCGGGGTCGCAAAGAATCAGACACAACTAACACATACAGTGTAAAACAATTACAAACATGACTCTTTAGACTTCGCTGGTGGCTCAGATGGTAAAAGCGTCTGCCTGCAATGCAGGAGACCTAGATTCGATTCCTGGGTTTGGAAGATCCCCTGGAGAAGGAAATGGCAACCCACTCCAGTGTTCTTGCCTGGAAAATTCCATGGACAGAGGAGCCTGTTAGGCTATAGTCCATGGGTTCGCAGAGAGTTGGACATGACTGAGCAACTTCACTTCACTTTTAAAAACCAGTGTTTATGTTCTGACCCTTAGATCTTGATTTTTCTTTGGCTGTGAAGGTTTGTGGATATTGGCAAAAGTCGTTAGCATATAACATTCCTAAATGTGTCACGGCCAATTTTTCCAAATGTCCAGCTCAATGATCTGGAGAAGAAGCACGCCATGCTTGAAATGAATGCCCGAAGTTTACAACAGAAGCTGGAGACAGAACGAGAGCTCAAACAAAGGCTTCTGGAAGAGGTGGGTGTAAGATGCATGGTAAATAGAGCCAGGCATACTCTCAGAAGTGAACACTTGGCCTCAGGTGGGCAGGTCCAAATTAAGAAATTAGATTTCAAGGTTGAATTCTCAAGGAAGAGTAAGGTGGTCACTGGGTACTTTCTGGAAGGTGTTTAACACGTTGAAAGAACATGTCAAGAAGCCCTGGGGCCTCTTTGTCATTGTGTCCTTCCAAATAGTGCTTAATGGTGTGTCAAGCACATAGTGAGTAAGTGCTAACTGGAAGTTTATTAAATATGAGGGCAAGTAGATATTGAGTTAAATTGTTCTTTAGAGTTAATATCCAGAGTGTATTAAGTTTGCAGCCTGATGAGCTTCATGCACGGGACAGAGACCTGATCAGGTGATGCTGAATGCCAAATCTCATGAAAACTTTTGAACATCCAATTAATTCAATGCAAAAAAAATGACACCCTGCTTTTGAGACACAAAACAAAAAGTTCAAATTGATCTCCTAAACCAGTCCAATCCTTATGTTAGTTATTTCCTGTACCTTTGAATAGAATTCTGAAATCTCTGTTTAAATTGAGGACAACTCCCCCAACCAAAGCCTTGGTTTGGCTGAATCACTGATAATTTGTCTTAATTCATTAGAATTGACCTGTCAGGACAAATGCAGTTTATAAAGGTATTTCACGAGAAGTTAGACTCAAGAGTGTTCTGTTTAAGCCACAATGAGCCTGACAGTTGAATCAACCAGGTTATCTGTTCTGGTAAATGGAGCTTTTACTGTGTGCTTCCTGTAGCCCCTGAGAGGCTCTGCTGGTAGAAGTATTGTAACTATGCTATTAAGTTTGAAAAATGTGGTACACATTTTGCAGGGGAGCATAAAATGTTTTCTAGAATGACTTTTAAAAATATAGTTGGGAACGTTCTAGAGATGGATCCATGATGATGTACAACCACGTGACTCCACTTAATGCCACCAGTCCTGGCAGTCCAGTGGTTAAGATTCCATGCTCCCAATGCAGAGGGTATGGGAACTAAGATCCCTGGTTAGGGAACTAAGATCCTGCGTGCTGTATGGTGTGGCCAAAAATAACACAAATGATTAACATGGTAAATTTTATGTATATTCTACCACAACAAAAAAGTTTTTAAATAAAATCAATATTACACACAGGTAGAAAGTTCACCAAAGGTGACTCTCAGAATATTATAATAGAAATTTTTAAATCTCTCTGATTGTCAAATAGAGAATGACAAAAGATAGAGAATGATCAAAGAATGGTCTTTTATCTGGAATGACTAGGCAGTGTCCCCACTAGGCAGTGTCCCCACTTTGGACACACGTTGGAAACAGGAAGCACAGAAATAATCAGTGATCTCGCCTGTCCTCTTTTCCTTCCGAGGAAAGAGCGTTGGCCCCAACAACTCTGCTTTGGTCCAAGGTTACGTGGTGAGTCAGTGGCAAGACTAGAAATAGAAGGCTGGCATCCTGATTCAGTCCCCTGTTCTCACTTCTAAAACTACTGGGGAACATTTCCAGTTCCCCTGTCTGCACCTCACAGAGGGCTTTTTGAAGACAGACATCTGGCTGCGCTGGCTTGGAGGCAGATCTCATTGAGACCTGAGAGCACTGGGAAACAGTGATCTTTACCATCAAGGATGCGGCTGGCATCCTGGCTTGGGGTGGGCCCTGTGGCAGCAGGTGGTCGGGGGCTCAGCTTGCCTGTCTTGTCCATTAGGTACAGGTTCTTGTACATGGAGCCAGAATCAGAGTCTCACAGTTGGAGAGAATTTTTGTGTGTCATTTAACACAAATTCCTAGCACTTGCACCACCGTTTCTTTTACCCTTTCCCTGGCAGACTTCAGTAACAGAGCTTTCTCTCAAATCTTTTCTCTCAGGCCTAAAGTGGCCTCTGAAACTTTTCTGACACTGCTGTTTACAGGCATGACTAGTCCCGACTTGGAAGTAATACCAGAGCTCCAAGTCCGTTTGCTAATCCTGTCAAATAATCCCCCTTCCGAGGTAGAGAATCCCTTCCCCAGCCACCCTCACAAGTGGGCCTTGGGGCACCTGGGACTCAAGACTTAAAGTGACTCAAGATTGCCCAACTCATTTTTCTGGCAACTCTAACTCTTAGAAAGTCCTTTCTGGTTTTGAACTAAAGCCTGTAACTTCCAACCATTGGTTCTATTACAGCAAAACATTTGAAAACAGGGAGTAGTCTCATATTTCCAACCAAAGTAGGAAGTTAATATTGATTAATGATCATATTACTTGCTTAGTAATAAAAATAACTTGTTTTTCTTTTTTCTTTTATTATTTTTAAAAATAACTCATGTTTCATTTGGCACATACCACATGCCAGATGCCTGAGTACTTTCCATGAATCAGCTCATACACTCTGTGTGATACTTCTGTGAGAGAGCTACTTTTTATTTTATTATCCCTGTGACAGTAGATTTGCTATCTCTTCAGCTCTCCTGACTCCATGTCACCTTTTCTTTTCTAACTGAAACATTTCAAGTCCCACCAGGACTGGAATGTTCTTTTCTGGTAGTTTTATCCTTCCGAACAGTTTCTAGAAGTCCTTGGGGTTTGAACAACACGGAGTCGTGGGCCGGCCCCACCACTACCTGGGCTCTTTGGGTGGCTTATCACACCACTGACACCCATTGATCTGTTAGATCACCACCAGCCCTTCTACATATTTTTTTTTTTTTTTAAACATCTTTATTTATTTGACTTTTTTTTTTTTTTTTAATACCATCCTGTTAAGCCTTCTTGTTGGTTTTGGCCCATCCTCCCTGTTACCAGGGGTGTTTCCCACTCTGGTTCTGTCGTCTAGTTCCTCTGCTTCCTCCCAGTTTCCTGTCACTATCATAAAATCGGTGGACAGATCTAATCACGTGGCTGGAGCCCTCCTTTCAGTCTACCACCAACCAGGAATAGCCTCCATTTACCGCTCTCTGGGAAGCAGGTAAATGGTTTTGGAAAACATTTCACTGAGCACCAGTGTCACTTACTTGTTTTCTATTGTAGTAAATAAGCAGCCTATTTCTTGGAAAGCTAATGGACAGTTGATGTGTTGATTCTAGAGAAATATTTTGGGCCTGGTTGTCACCAAACAGATTCTTGTCCCTAGTACTTGTTTCTCTGCTTCCTGCCTAGTAATTAGTGTTGTCCTAAAATAGCGGAAGGAAACTAAAGAGGGTAATTTACAGAAGTAATCATTTGTGCTACAGGGGACGGATAGCTCCCTGGAAGAGATTATCTTCGCTGTTCTCTCTTTTGTTGTTCTGTATTTTAGGGCGTTCTGTGGTTTGATTCAGAAATTCTAGGTCATGCACCCAGGGCAGGTGATTCTGAGTTAGTATCAGTACCTCTTGCTTTACAGAGGATGGATGGAGAGGGGCTGATGGAGTAGGTTGGGGTAGGAAGGGCAGATGGAAAAGTGATAGGGGCCCACCTGGACTGCATCGAGAGAAAGAAGGATGCAGGAGGCAGTGCTGAAATTCATCGCGCATCTGCTGTGTGCTGGGCACTGGGCTTGGTGTGTCACCCAGAGAAGGGGGTTATTACCCCCACTTGCAGATGAAGAGACTGAGGGTCTGAGAGGCGGTGAGCTGCCCCTGGCCATAGGACTGATAAGAGTTAAGTCAGGGGACTTCCCTCTTGGTCCAGTGGCTAAGACTCCATGCTCCCACTACCGGGCTTGAGTTTGATCCCTGGTCAGAGAACTAGATCCTACTTGCCACAGCTAAGACCTGGCATAGCCAAATAAATATTTTTTTAAAAAGTCATGATTTGAACCAGGGTCTGGAATGTTCTAAAGCCCAGGTTCTTTTCCATGACACTATGATGCCTCAGAATCAGCTGCCTCTCAAGAGGAAGGGGATTGAGGAGTAGGAATGGAAATGCAAACATCAGTGGAGGGAAGAGAAATATGGTGGTGAGGTTTCTGCGAACCAAGGTCATCTGTAGCTCTCGGCCTGCTGGGGCAGAGAGCACTGAGGTTTGCCCTCGCCTGTTGGGAAAGCCCCGTGGTGATGGTGAGCAGCTGTTTACAGCTCTCTGTCCTTCCGTCCACAGACGGTCTAGGCCCCTGGGGAAGGGAGTGTTTGGGCCACTGCTAGTAGGGTTAGATTGGATGCCAGGGGTTGGGTGAAACCAAGCAGTATCCTCTTAGGATAGCTGTTCTCTTCTGCTTTTTAGAAACAGAAGCATTTTAGGTAAGAGCCATAAAGCCAGTATCTTTATCGCCTGCCCTGTTTTCTGTAAAGTTAAAAAAAAAAAAAAAAGAATTGGAGAGAGTTCTCGTACAAAACTATTTGCAATATACTAAACAGAATTTTGTTTTACTAACACTTGTTCTGACGCTGGGATCGCCCCCCTTTCCCTCGTGGTGGCAGCATCGCCTCCCACCATGGCTGTTGGTGTGCTTGTTGGTCTCTCGCACTGACGCGGCGCCCTTTGAATTAAAGGTGCTATGATTCCCATTTGTGTACGCCACATGGAGAATCGCAAAGTGAGTTCTCTCAACAGTGGTTGAGATAACTGCTCATGCATCGTTGTGGAATATCAGACAGTTGGTCATCCTGAAATGAGCTGAAATTTTGGTGCCCCATCTGAAATGAGTCTGAGTGGGGACAGTGAGAGAGCGCGTTGCATTGTGTGTGGTCTGAGGCTTCTCTCTCCGGCCTCTCCCCCCACCAGCAAGCCAAGTTACAGCAGCAGATGGACCTGCAGAAGAATCATATTTTCCGTCTGACTCAAGGGCTGCAAGAAGCTCTGGATCGGGCTGATCTGCTGAAGACAGAAAGGAGTGACCTGGAATATCAGCTGGAAAACATTCAGGTGAGAACCAGCACCGGGAGCTTACTGAAAAATTGTCTACAGAGGCAAAGTGTGATGGCTCAAAGCCACCTGGCAAGATGAGCAGTCTCTTCGTGTTGTGTATTTTCACCAGTATTTTATTACGAAAACTTTCCAAATGTTAAGAGAAGCTGGGAAATTGCTATCATGACCACCCTCTAGAGTCTTCTACTCACCATTTGCTATTTTTGCTTTTTCACGTATCTTTGTACTTGAGTCTGTCTTTGTTGGGTGGGGGACGGTGGGCAGTAAGATCAGGACTAAGTAAGTAACAATTGGCTCAGTGTGGCTTTTGTTGAATTTTTCATTTGTTAGTGTTGTAATGACTTTATTTCTTATTAAAGTATCAAATTTAAAAGTCTGCTTCTTCTGGGATCTGAGGTGCTTTTTGTTTTCATGAACCTTAGGTTCTCTATTCTCATGAGAAGGTGAAGATGGAAGGCACTATTTCCCAGCAAACCAAACTCATCGATTTTCTGCAAGCCAAAATGGACCAGCCTGCCAAAAAGAAAAAGGTGGGTCAGAGGGTGTGAAAAGCAGGCAGTGGGCAGTTTCGCTCAATCATGATGATTCCGTGAAGGTCACCAGAGTAGATAATCTTAGGAACATCAGAGAAAACAAAATGCACAATTTCTTTGTTTTGGGTTGAAAAAAGAGGCTTTGAGATCATCAGAATGGCTCTTCAGGAGAGGCTGTTGTCACTCTGGAATCTGTGACACGCTGTGCTGTGTTCATGGCCTTTACAGTTGTGCTGCCTTCCTCTGAAGGAGTGAGATTTGTTTCCCAAGCAGCTGGGGAGGAGGAGGCAGCAGAGAGGAAGGCCGAGTGTTCAGGTTGGCGTCCCCGATTCCAGAGGGGGTTCTCTGCTTGTGTGTAAGGGCCTCTAGAGAGATTAGAGGCCACTCGTGTGCCATTCTAGGACTTCCCAGGTGGTGCTAGTGGTAAAGAACCCGCCTGCCAGTGCAGATAGATGTAAGAGAAGCAGGTTTGATCCCTGGATTGGGAAGATCCCCTGGAGGAGGGCACAGCAACCCACTCCAGGATTCTTGCCTGGAGAATCCCACGGACAGAGGAGCCTGGCGGGCTGCAGTCCACAGGGTCACACAGAGTCGGACACGACTGAAGAGGCTGAGCATGCACACACATGGGATTCTAGACAGAGAGGGCTTCTTAGGTCACAGGGATGGGATTCCAGAGGTATTAACAGGTCATCTGTATGGGGCCTGAGAAGGAATCTCAAGTCATGCACAAGGGGCTCCAGAGAAACTAGACATCATCTGCTCAGTCCCTCTGATCGGGTCAGTAGGAGACTGGGGCCCAGAGTGCTGCTGTGACCTGCCCAAAGTGCCGGACTGGATAGCTGCCCCCTCCATGGGGTGCTGCTCCATCCCTCCCTTTAAAATGGTAACAATTGAAAACAATGACCAGGAGACACGGATGGACAGGCTGATAGATACACATGGGAAGATTTTTAATAAGCCCAAAGCATGCTTCCCTGAACCACTGCAGCCTTCATTGTAGTTTTGGCCAGGTGTTCTCAGTTCAAGAAGGTCTCTAAGGAGCTGGAAACTTCCTGAGGCACTCAGATGGCAGCATAGCACTGGTGATGGTACAGGAAGGGGAGATGGGCTGCAGGGTGTCTTATGATGCTGATGTCCTCCTTCTGGAGAAGAGCAGCAGCAGAAGCAAACAGCAGTGGTGGCTGTCGGACGCGGGCTTGCTTGTGTGCTGTGTGACTGTGCTTGTTATGTGCTGCTGATGGTGAATCTTTTTTATTTTAGCAGTGGACTGTTATCTGATTATGTCACTTGATGTAGTCAGGGTATTCCCATGTGTTTTTTGGTTGTTAATTTTGTTTTCAGTCTCATTATCCTGTGTTTTACTTTTTTCTCCCATGTACAATACATATTCCATTTGCATTTTTTTTCTTGGCATAAGCCCCTTCTGTTGATGTCATTTTAGTATTGTGTTTTTTGTTTTTTTTTTTTAAAAAAAAGCAACCACTCATCTCTGTGTCTTATAACTAAGCATCATGAGACAAATTCAAGGCAAGATTACTGAACCATCTCTCCTGATTCCATCCTCCACTTCCAATTTTTTTTTGAGGGTAAAGTCTCAGGAAATGGCTCTCCTTGGGATTGCTAAAGGAAGAGGTGGTGGCAATTCAAGCATCTTTAACCCTCTCGGTGGAAACTTCCGCACCCCCATTTTTTTCCAGCCAGCTGGGAGGGGCTGTGGCTCAGTCCCCCCACCCCTTCACATGCCATTTTTACTAAACCCGCTTGCAGTGAGTATGTGCCCGGCTCCCATGGTCTGCTCGTCCCGAGGCAGAGTTCCTTTAGTTAGTTCCCAGTGCCAGTTTCCAGGAGTTAGGAGATATCTCTGTTTCCATTGCTAGGGTTTATTTAGTCGACGGAAAGAGGACCCTGCTTTGCCCACACAGGTTCCTCTGCAGTACAATGAGCTGAAGGTGGCTCTGGAGAAGGAGAAAGCTCGCTGCGCGGAGCTCGAGGAAGCCCTGCAGAAGACCCGCATCGAGCTCCGCTCCGCCCGGGAGGAAGGTACGGGCGCTCTGGACAGCGAGGGCGGTGCACCAGGCTGAGGGCCCGTCTCAAGGAGATGAGCGGAGACTAGCTCAGCCTGGTGGTGACGGCACCCTTGGCATGGCCCATACGGCACCCCGGGTGTCCTTGTGGTCTCAGGCCTTTGAGAGCCAGCCCCTGGGCAGTCCACTTGGTTGGGGCCTCTGGGGGACCCCACTAACCTAAAGGCGCTGGACTGGTCTCTCCCCAGCTGCCCACCGGAAAGCTGCAGACCACCCACACCCATCTACGCCGGCTACCGCCAGGCAGCAGATCGCCATGTCCGCCATTGTGCGGTCACCCGAGCACCAGCCCAGCGCCCTGAGCCTGCTCGCCCCGCCGTCCAGCCGCAGGAAGGAGTCTTCCACTCCAGAGGGTACGTTCTCAAGGGGCCACTGGACCTGCGTTGACTTTTTTTTTTTTTAATGGACTGAGAAATGCAGACCCAGGGTGAAAATGACAAGTGATAATATGGAGGGCTAAAGAATAAGCAGTGAGCCTTCTCCCCACCCCAGTTCCCTTACCCAGAGTCAACCATTGTATTCTTCCAGCCATAGCTCATAAACTAACTGCATGTCTGTATTATTTAGGTGTCATATAATCATATTTAAGGGATATGAGAAAATAATAATCCTCTTTGCTTTCATAAATATCAGCCCACAGTGCTGTACACTGCAGAACATCTTCTTTAATTAAAATGTCTTCTTAGCAGATTTCATATTAACCCATATGGATTGACCCCATCTTTTTAGAGGGCTGCGTGGTATTCCATGGTGGGGGGTTTATAATTCACCTGTTAATCCAGACCCCAATTGACAAGCATTTAGGTTATTTCCAGTTCCTTGTTTCCACACACACCCTGCAGTGAACACTCTGCACAGCTATGGGTGCTGACTTTTGGATAAGTTGTTGGGAAATGAGTCCTGGGTTAAAGGTTGTATGTATTCTGAAGGTTGGTTGTGCCAACCTTTAGACCAGTGGTGTGAGGAGTTTTCTTTGTGGTTTCAAATGTACTCTATTTACCTAGAGATGGGATGGACTTTAAAAAAAGCCAAGGAAGTTGGTTTGGAAAGTCACAGGGAGAGCATAGTAGTTGTGGTTCAATATCAGGGTATCACCATCAACCCACTTCAGCTGCCAGTCTCAGTGGAATTTTGTTGTCATTTCTTTCTTCTTTAGTAATGATGTCATCTCATTTCCCATGTTTACATAACACCTTGAATCAAAGAGCTTCACTCTTTGATTAAAGTCTTCAAAGTGGTGCTGTTAACACAAAGGAAAATCATTTTGGCCCCCGGGTTCTTCCATGAGGTTGCACAGAGCGGCTCCCTGAGTAGTCTGTAACACTCCAAACATCTCCTTTGTGTGCATGGCATGTTCAGAGTGCATTTATGTTATTTATTCCTCATGACTTTTCTGTTAAGGGAAGAAGACAGTGTTGTTCGGAGAATCCAATTTGGATTCAGAAATTTGGATCCTGAGCTTTTCTATTTAAAGCTGCCTTTGCCTAGTTAGGTCACTATTGAGAAGGGAGCCTTCTAAACAGAAAAAATCAATCTTGTTAGTTTTAACTGATTGGAATTTAAATGCAAGAATCAGTTCTTTGAGGCTTAAAACTTGGATTTTTTAAAAAGGATGTTATTCATGGAAGAACTGGGCATGAAGGGGGACTTCTTCAGTCAGTCTATGTATTTAATAGTCAGAAAGTCTGTATTTCAGAATAGTAAATTTTTTTTTACCATAGTATAAACATACTTTAATTCTCATCAGTTACAAGCTTGCAAATTTCATGTTTTACATAAATAATTAATGCAAAACCATGGTTGGTACATCTGGAACTTACTTCAGTTCATTGGCTGCGTTTGTTTACTCACACTTTGGTTATAAAAATATTATAACACATTATTGGTCTTGTATTGAACAGAAATTCTCTATGAAATAATCTGAAGCAAGAAGCTAAAATGAAGTCTTTAAAATTATTTAAATATGTTCAAGAATGGTGATTTTTAAACTGGATTCTGGAAAGTGCTCCATGATCTCATCTGGAAAACATACCTTTCATGACTAAAATATTTACAAACAACTGATTTAGAAGCGTATGTTTGTTTACGCTCACAAACAGCTATGCCATCGTATTAACCATCTCCTACCGGGAATGTGTTTTTAAATAAAACCTAATTCCTAATAACCAGATAATGGCGATCTTAATTTGATTCCTATAAATCTAGACACATCTGTTAGTGTTAAAATAGTTTCACAATCTGTCACTAAGATGCTTTTTTTTTTAACAGCTTTATTGAGATATAATTCACATACCATACAATCCGTTTGTTTGAAATGTATAATTCAGTGATTTTTTTTTTTTAAGTAAGTTCACAAGGTTGTATAATCATCACATTCGAATTTTTAAAACATTTTTGGTCCCTCTAGTCGACCACCAGAAAAATACCCCTAAACTCATTGGCAGTTACTTGCCATTTTCCCCTTCATGGAACATCTGACAGGTATCAGTCTGCTTTCTGTCTCCATGGATTTGCTGTCCTGGACATTTTCCATAAAGGATGCACCTTGTATAACTTTCTGTGTCTGGCTTCCATGCAGCATAGTTTTTCCGATTCATCCATCTTGGAGCATTTATCAGTTCTTCCCTTTTTTTATGGCAGAATAACATTCTGTTGTGTGATCATCACATCTTGTTTATGTATTAGTCCATTGATGGACTTTTGGGTTGGTTCCATTTATGGCTATCATAAATAATACTGCCGTGAACATCTGTGCACAAATTTTGTGGCTACATGTGTTCTCAGTTCTCTTGGGTATAGACCTAGGGGTGGAATTGCTGGGGCATCTGGTAATTCTGGACTCCACAGTGGCTGCACCATTTGCTTTTCCACCAGCAGTGTATGAGGACCTTCATTTCTCCACATCTTCATCAACACCCATTTCCCATATTTTTGAGTCTAGATAATCCAGTGACCATGAACTAACATCTCACTGGTGTTCATTTGCATTTCCCTAAGGAAGAATGACTCAAGCATCTTTTCCTGTGTATCTTGGCCATTTATTTATCTTCTTCAGAGAGACATTTGTTCACATCCTTTGCCCACTTTTTAATTGGGTTATCTTGTTACTATTGCATCATAAGAGTTCTTTCTACATCCTATCTACAGGCTCCTTGCCAGAGAGATGATTTGCAAACGTTTCTCCCATCCTGTGGGTGTCTTTTCACTTTCTTGATGGTATTATTTTGCAGCACTCTGATTTTTTAAAATAAAATTTCCCTCCAGAATTCAGCCGGCGTCTTAAGGAGCGCATGCACCACAACATCCCTCACCGGTTCAACGTGGGACTGAACATGCGAGCCACGAAGTGTGCCGTGTGTCTGGATACCGTGCACTTCGGGCGCCAGGCATCCAAGTGTCTCGGTAAGAGCAGCCGCTGTGCATTTGTGGTAGGGCCCCCGTGCGTCTCCACTAAAGTTCTGTCCGGTGGTGGTTTGTTTTTTTATTTAAACATTCCTCATCATATGGCAACCCACTCCAGTGTTCTTGCCTGGAGAATCCCAGGGATGGTGGAGCCTCGTGGGCTGCCGTCTCTGGGGTTGCACAGAGTCAGACACGACTGAAGCGACTTAGCAGCAGCAGCAGCAGCATATAGTCGCTCAGTCATGTCCAACTCTTTGCAACCCCATGGACGGTATAGACTGTAATTCTCTAGGCCAGAATACTGGAGTGGGTAGCCTTGCCCTTCTCCAGAGGATCTTCCCAACCCAGGGATTGAACCCATGTCTCCTGCTTTGCAGGCAGATTCTTTACCAACTGAGCTATCAGGGAAGCCCGTGATATAGTGCATTCATTTTCACATGTTTATTCTTAGGGGGAGTACACTGTTTTCCCCATGTTCAAGGAGGGAATTTATACACATTTTCAGCCCATGTCTCCAATCGCCTGTGCAAAATGCCTTGGTCTTTGAGAACTTCCAGGCTCCTTTCCCTCAGGCTGGTGTCTTCTTGCCTTTAAGCTGTGTCCTGGCTTCAAGGGAGATGTGCAGATGTGTCCTTTGCACATCTGTCTGTGGCAGCCTGGGAGAAACCAGGAAGACTGGATTGAGAGAGCTTGGCTGTCTCTGTAGGGGCCTGGCTCCTGGGAAGGCTGAGGGGTGCCCTGAGTGGCAGGGCCAGGCAGGGTGGGGGTCGGGGGTTGGCTGGCGGAGGCAGGGAGTGGTCCAGCATCAGACGGGTGTGTTTTCAGCCTGTTCACTGCTTTTCCCTAGAATGTCAGGTCATGTGCCACCCCAAGTGCTCCACATGCTTGCCAGCCACCTGTGGCCTGCCAGCCGAATACGCCACACACTTCACCGAGGCCTTCTGCCGCGACAAAATGAACTCCCCGGGTCTGCAGTCCAAGGAGCCCAGCAGCAGCCTGCACCTGGAAGGGTGGATGAAGGTGCCCAGGTATTGCTGCAGGGCGGTTTGGCCTGGCAGCGGGTGGGCAAGCGGTGGCTGGTGAAGGGCGGCAGGATGTGCCGGTCTGGAAAAGGCCACTTTGGGGTAAAGGACTGTTTTGAGCTAAAGGCACTTAGAAAATAGCAGGTGCAAGAGGGACACTCTAACCTCCCCGATTTCTCTTGGAAAAGTAGGATATAATACTCCCATGTCAAAGCTGTTCTTCCTGCAGCAGGAGGAAAGGAGCATTCTTATCTTCAGAGCAAGGGCAAGGCCAGTGGGGAGAAACCTATGCGCACAGACCGTGTTACTTTTCCACAGTTAACTGTTCTTCGTTTGACTTAGGATATAAGCACTTGGGCCCATCTGCTTTGGGGGCTTTATTTGCTTGTGGAGACACCCACGTACACACAAAATTAAATGTGTGTGTGCTTCTCTCCTGTTCATGTGTCTTAACATCAGTTGAATTCAGGGCCAGCTCCACAAGCCAGAGGGTAGAAGGAAGCTTTCCTTCCCCACCCCGGCATGTCATTCCTGTTGTTTTCCAGGGAAGCATCTTTACTGGGATTTCCTCTCCTCCCCACTCTTGCTTCCCACCCATTTCTTCCAAGTTCAAACAGTTCTTTCCCACGTCTGTCTTCCCAGGAATAACAAGCGAGGACAGCAAGGCTGGGACAGGAAGTACATCGTTCTGGAGGGCTCCAAAGTCCTCATTTATGACAACGAAGCCAGAGAAGGTAAATTAATGAGTCGGGGAATCTCGTTGCACGCAGTTGGCCCAGGTCTCCCAGTCTTGGCGTGAAGGCTCTGTTTTCCGGACTGCGTTGCAAGCCTTCTACGAATTTTCCATTTTTGAAAATTAAAACCCAAATGACTCCGCTAAAGGTTATTGGTACGATACTCACGTCTATAGGTCTCCCCTCTGAAGACCCTGCAGGGTGCTGCCCTGAAGATTCCACCTGCTAATACACCTTCCGAGAACTTCCGCCTCAGCCAACTAACCCCTAAATCTGCATCGTCATCCGAAATTTGACTGTGCTCTTCATCTGACACACTTTACTTTTGTTTTTATCTTCCCTCTCCGCCTTCTCTGCACATCTCCTCCCCCCTCTGTTCTCGTGCGCCTCTCTTTCCATGCATACTCCGTCTCTCTCTCTTCCTCTCGTCTCCCCTTGTTCTTGTTCCTGTTCTTTTGTTTTTCTTTCTGCCCTTCCTCTTTGCACCAAGCTGGACAGAGGCCGGTGGAAGAATTTGAGCTGTGCCTTCCCGATGGGGACGTGTCTATTCATGGCGCCGTTGGTGCTTCTGAACTTGCAAACACAGCCAAAGCAGGTGAGGGGCAGCAGGCCCCCCCTGGGAGGTGGGCTGGGCTGCAGCCTTCAGCGCGGGTGGGAGGGGGGGCCTGTGCAGGATCAGCCTGTGAAGGAGGCTCCCCCACCCCCCCACCTCCACGTCTGCTATGTAACTGGGACTCAGGTGGCTTGGCCCTCCCTCCTGGTGTGGGTGGCGAACTCCACCCTGTGCTGTCTGCCCAATCTCCTAGATGTCCCCTATGTCCTGAAGATGGAGTCTCACCCCCATACCACCTGCTGGCCTGGGAGGACCCTCTACTTGCTGGCTCCCAGCTTTCCCGACAAGCAGCGCTGGGTCACCGCCTTAGAGTCAGTTGTGGCAGGTGGGAGAGTGTCTAGGGAAAAGGCGGAAGCCGACGCTGTGAGTATGCATGCGGGCCAGAGCTTGTGTTTGTAGAGGGGGCTGACTGGGTGGGGGTCCCTTCAGCCTCCCCCTCTGAAGGGTGATGGGATTGTGTGCCCCTAGAGATCCAGGCTTCCAGGCAGGGTCTGGCCTCACAGGTCCCCCCGCCCGAACCCTCTAGAATGAGGGATTCGCCACCATTAGCCAGCTCTTCAGGGCATACTAGGTCTCAGTTCTGGCAGCACAGCTGCAAATTACTTAGAAGGAAATGCTCTCTCTCCTTTACCCAGATGTGTTTACGTGGTTCAAAGGCTTGTGTTACAAGCAGCACAAAGGGCTGCCGAAAGCCATGTCTCTTTCAGGAAGCTTTTTCATAACCTGCTCAATTGCTTTTACGTGATCTGCTCTTCCAAAGGCAGGTCTGAAATCCTACTTCTCCTGAAGATGTTAGAGACGTGGGTAGGCCTTGATTGGCATCACTCCTCCTGGAACATTCCAGGATACAAACAGTGCTCATCACGCACTGGCATTTCCACCACCAAAGCCCCAACAGCTCTTTTCAAACACTTAGCTCCTAATAAACACTTTAAGTGTTAGCAGTCGGAAGTCCTTAGCCACCAGCCTCCCTCTCACGAGAAAGCGCTGTGTTGATGACCCATCTCCCACGTGTGAGCCTTTAACTGAACGCCCCATCCATGTGTGTACAATAGGGCCGTGACTGTACTTCCTACGAGCCTCTGCCCGCGTGGGCTCAGGTAAAGAGACTCAGGAGCTGGTTGATTTGCCACTGACACTGGGCTTTGCACTTGTGCTGACGCCTGGAGGGGCAGGAGCGTCCACGTGGCTTATTAACCCTTTGCAGTGACACCCTTCAGCTTTGGCTTGTTTTGTGTGACAGAATCTATGTCTCCTGTGCTCATTTAGTTATGCATCTAAACCCAGTTATGTCCCCGACGCTAATTAACCACCACCCAGAGACACCAGTAACATTCAGGTCCTGCCTTTTGAACTCAGATCAAAGTAGGGGGCAAATCAGGAGCAGGTGTGTGCTTCTGAGTGTCTGCAGGAGTAACTTGCCCTTCTCCCTGGCATTAAACTTTCCTCTGTTCTTGCTTTTGTCTCTCTGGACAGTTCAGTCACGAACAGTTCAGCCTCACTGTGGCCTCCTTTTTTCTCTCTCTTCTCTTTCACATGTGAAAAGAAATTGCTCGGAAACTCCCTGTTGAAACTGGAAGGTGATGACCGTCTGGACATGAACTGCACGCTGCCCTTCAGCGACCAGGTGACGATGCTTTTTTTGGGCAACGTCTGCTGGGATCTGGCCATAGCCGCACGTGTTACAGGACCATGTCAAGGGGTGGTAATGGGGACATGGCCCCGCTCATGCTCTTCCTGGGGACTTGTGCCCTGGCAGGTGGTGCTGGTGGGCACCGAGGAAGGGCTGTATGCGCTGAATGTCTTGAAGAACTCCCTCACCCACGTCCCAGGAATCGGAGCAGTCTTCCAGATTTACATCATCAAGGACCTGGAGAAGCTCCTCATGATCGCAGGTGGGAGGCCAAGGACACAGCGCTTTGCCTTCACTTGTAGGGCAAACGATTTGAAACTCACATGTCATGTTTGTCAAACTTGGGGGCGGGCTGGAGCAGGAGGGGCTCTTCCCTCTGGGTCCCTGAAGGGGCCCGAGCCCCTGTGCTCTGAGAGCCTGCCTGCCCTGCCGTGTGCATCGCCCGTGCTCCCCGGTCTCAGACCCTTCCTTTGCATGTAGCACTCAGTAACAGTTCAACACATATTTATTTCTCTCTTCCTACACACACACACACACACACACACACACTTTCTCACTTATTCTGAACCACGTGAGAGTCAGTTGCAGCTCTGACTCCAGATTCTTCAGCCAGTCAGCTAAGAACAGGGACATTCTCTTACATACCCAGGGCAGAAAGGCTTTATTCTCCTCTCTTTATTGGTAATTTTTTTTTTTTAAAGGAAAACAACAATGCATTGGCTTCACGTTCAAAACATTCACAGTCAAATCTTAACTCAGGCTTGGCTGGCTGGATCCATATGGTCAGGAACTAGCTTTGCTTGATCTCTCGGTGCTTTTCCTCTGTCAGCTTGTTTTCTCGCTTGCTTTCTTTTTCTTCACTTCCATCTTGATATTTTCCCTGGGCGCAGTTTTAGGTTCACAGCAGAAGGTAGAGAGAATTCCTGTGTACCTCTGCCATCACACACACCTGGCACCTGAGTGGGACATGCCACGCCAAGGCCATAGTTTACATTGGGGTTCACTCCTATGCATTCTGTGGGTTTGGACGAATGTGTGACAAACATCTGCCACTGTGACATCATACAGAATAGTTTCACATGGTACGTTTTCTTCTTTTCTTTGGTCACATGGCATGTGGGATCTTAGTTCCCTGACCAGGGATTGAACCTTTGTCTCTGCAGTCATAGTGCGGAGTCCTAACCACTGGACTGCCACAGAACTCCCATGTCCACTGTTTTATATTATAAAAGTCCCTCACTGACTCCCAACACAAATGTTCTTGACTTTGGTGGGGAACACATTTGAACATTCAGTTCACATTCTCCGATTTTTTGTCTGCAGAATTTTTGTTTCCTCCCACAGTCTTGACCAAGAGGGTAGATGTTTTCCTTTTAGATCTAACACTTGGACCTAAACTGTGTTAATGGGGATTTGTGGAAATTCACACATCTGTGTGGCCTGGAGTAGCTTTCACTCAAGGTTAGAATGAGACCCGCCATTGTGCTCCACTGTCCCCGGTCCCCTCAGGAGAGGAGCGGGCCCTGTGTCTCGTGGACGTGAAGAAGGTGAAGCAGTCCCTCGCGCAGTCTCACCTCCCCGCCCAGCCGGACATCTCGCCCAACATCTTTGAAGCGGTCAAGGGCTGCCACTTGTTTGCTGCTGGCAAGGTCAGTGGTCCTCTGGGCCCCAGATGGCGACTCTTCTGGGAGTTGTTGTGGCTCCTCTGCTTAACAATTTGACCTTGAAAACCCTGTCCTTAAACTGGGTTAAATTTCTGTTGCCTCTTTTCAACACAACTGGTAGTGGTGCCATTGGCATCACATGAGCAGAGCCAGGGTTGCTCCTGAACACCCAGCGGTGCCCGGCACGGCCCTTCCCGTGGGGGACAACCTGTTCTTGTGTCCTTGGTGGCAGCTTGAGAGGCCCGGCTCCTAACCAGCTTTGCCATGGAGCTGGTACACTCACTGGTGATGCTCTTCTCCTACCCTCCACCCCAACTGCTTTTCAGATTGAGAGCGGGCTCTGCATCTGTGCAGCCATGCCCAGCAAAGTTGTCATTCTCCGCTATAATGAAAACCTCAGCAAGTACTGCATTCGCAAAGTAAGTCCTGGGCCTCGCTGGGCCTACTTTCTTGGTGAGCTGGTGGGAAGGTGCCTGTGTGTGTCCCCTTCATCCTGGGTGACCTCCTTAGAGAGGGAACAAGAGGGTGCCCTGCCCTAGAGGACGCTCCAGAGTGGCCATCAGTTTTCTCCCTGCCTTTCCTCCTCCCGGGCGTGAGCGGCCTCTCTAGCCAGCCCTGCAAATTCAGCTTTTTGTGAGGGGAGAGAGGAAGGTAGCTGATAGGAGACTCCTCTTTTGAAACAGCAGAAAATAGGAGGCTCTGAGGAGCAAGCAGCCCTGGTGGCCCCTACCAGAATCTTTCTCAGATCACAGAAGTTTCTAATAATTACCTTTAGAAAAGCCAGTGCTGGCTGTTTTGATAACCCATTTTGAGAGCTGGTTCTCCTTGGAGCAGAGTTGTGATACTGCCTGGGGTGCAGACAGGCATCTGCTGGATCGCCGCGTTTGCTTTCCTTCCCGAGAAACCCATCTCTTGTCCCTAGACAGGAATGTTGCACCCACTGTGAGCCTGATGTATTGCAGGTGCTCTTATGGTTGGTCTCAAAAGTAGGAGGGATGAATATGTATGGGTCACCACTACCTGTTAGAGACTGTCTTATCTGGGGTGGGCTGCTGTTAGTGTTTCAGTTGAGCACCTGTTCTAAACAGATAGGGCTGGCTGTTTCACACACTTCACAACAGTTGTGAGAAGCAGGAATGGCCATCCCCACTTCTCAGGTAAGATGACTAAGGTTGGCCAAGATCCCAGGTTACAAAGTTGAGACCTAAACTGAATTCTGGCTTTCCCCACCACCTCACCACGCTTCCCCTGCCGTGCAGTTTCCTCATTCCTAGTGATCAGTAAATATTCAATGGTGAGGATAATGCTGACTAAAGTTTGCACTGTTAGCTTCAGGAAAATTCTCAGAAATCATTCATTTCCTGGCCACCATTTGGAGTAAAACATAACTAGGATTTCTGCAGCCCTTCCTTAGGATTGGCCCGTAAACAAGTGGAAGTAATTAGGAAGCAGATAATTCAGACGATGAGAACAGCAATGATGATAGTGATGAAGTACATAATGCAGATTCAAGATAGAAACTGAGAAGCTTGGAAAAGGAAGGAAACTAAAACCACTTCCTGCAGCTACCACCGATGGTGTATTCCTCCAGGCTTTTCCTTCAGATTAGAATGTTGTATTTTCACAGCTCTCTTTGAACGCTACCCCTTTTTCTTAAAATGGTGTTTGACTTTTTCGGTTGCAATTTGACCTTTTTTAGTCTGTGGTTGCAAAGAACCCAGAGGTAGCAAAAGGACCATGGGTCCTTATGAAGAACGTGAAGGGACTTGCTTGGTGTGAAGACCATAGGGAAAGTTGGGTGGCAAACCCTATGGCCTGGTTGGAGAGCAGGGGCTGTTCCAAGTCAACACTCACATCCTCCTCTCTGCTGCCCCTCACACCCTCGTCTTAGGAGATCGAGACCTCGGAGCCCTGCAGCTGTATCCACTTCACCAACTACAGTATCCTCATCGGAACCAACAAATTCTACGAAATCGACATGAAGCAGTACACGCTAGAGGGTAGGGCCCGGGCGCACCCCCCGCTGGCGCGTTTCTGGCCTTGCCGCCGCCTTGGGCTCCTCCTTGGTCCTGAGGCCCCGCGTCTTGCCTGCCTTTACAGAATTCCTGGATAAGAACGACCATTCCTTGGCGCCTGCCGTGTTTGCCTCCTCTTCCAACAGCTTCCCCGTGTCCATCATGCAGGTGAACGGCGCGGGGCAGCGGGAGGAGTTCCTGCTCTGTTTCCACGGTGAGTCCACCGGTGGCTGATGGGGTGCTCAGGGCACCCACAGCCCCAGACAGGGGCCTCGGGGCGGGGCGGGGTGCTGCTGTTGGAGTACAGGGGACATTGGTCTTGCTCCAGCAGCACCCTTGGGGTGTCCCAGCAGGCTCTAGCCAGGTCTATGCAGTCTCTTCCAGACCGGTCTGCTCTGTCCTTCTTTGTCCCTCACTCTTCTCTTTCCCCTTTCCTCTCCCTAAATCTCTGGGTCTGTTTCTCTCCTTCCTCCATCACCCACTTCCTGTCTCTCCCCTTTCACTCAAACCCTCTTCTTTAGTAAACCCCAGAAACGTGGCTCAGCAGAGCTCCTGAGGTTTCCACGACCCAGGTGCCCCAGGCTGGATTCCTCACTCCTGTCAGTGTGTGTCTTTGATGCTCCCTGTTTTTGGCCGTGCTTAAGCTCTGGACTCTGCCTCCTTCCAGAATTCGGGGTGTTCGTGGATTCTTATGGAAGACGCAGCCGCACAGATGATCTCAAGTGGAGTCGCTTACCTCTGGCCTTTGGTAGGTGAGGCAAGGTGTGGGGATCAGTACTTGGTGCCCTGGTAGGAACCGCTGGTGGAATTCCTTTTGGCTTATGCACTGTGCCTGGGGGCTCCCTATGGCACCAGGCGCCACATGTAGCATCTCCCATGTAAGTGTCCAGGACAGAGGACCTGGGGCAGGATGCATAAACCAAACCCACCAGCCTCTCATGACAGAACGGAGAGCACTCCTTGTGAGTTTGTTTAAATCATGTCACCAGGCTGCATAGCGTCTCACGACACAGCTGATGACCCGTCACTTTAACCAGTTCTAAACAGGCTCAAGTGTGAACAACGCTGTGATGAACTTACGGTATTTGCACACTGGTTAAGTAATAGCCCCAGCTCAGAAACTCTCAAAGTGGAGCTGCTGTGTCAAGGGTAAACGCACATACACGATGCCTGTGTGAATGGTCTGAAACACCGTTATGGCTGAAATACCCTTCAAGGCTGTCTCATTTATCTGTTGCCCCGTAACATGTTCCAAAACCTAGTGACTCAGAACAACTGCTTATTCTTATTGCCTGAGACTTGGAGGCCTGACTGGACAGCTTTGCTTCATGTGGTGTCAACAGAGGTGCCGGGACATCCAAAATGGCTTCACAGAGTGGCCGTCAGTTAGACCGGCTGTCGGGCGGGGGCTTAGCAGGGGCCAGCGGCTGGAGGTCTTACCCTCTGCACCAGGGCTGCCTCTACGAGTGCAAGAGCAGAGGCGCCCAGGCCTTCTCGCTTCCACCCCATCCTGCTAGCTTTGCCGGGATTCCAGGCGGAGAGAGTCCATGGGGGCCTGTGTAGTAGGAGGTGTGACTAATACTGAAATCACAGTTCAGCACAAGGAATAACAGTGATAAGCTGTTTCCCTTTAAGACCAAAACCAGCTCACATTATAGCCTAGAGTTTGACACTGTGATACAGAAATATACAGCATTAGGACTAGAAATACCTGATTGTCTATGAATCCAGTCATTTTTATTAAACTTTTTGGAGAATCTGATTAAGCAGTTTTAAAAGGTTACAATGAAAGTCTCGCCCATGTTACTCGTCTCCCAAATTTCTCCATCCCTACTCCCCTAAGGGAAAAAAAAACTTAGTTCTGCTGTTTCTTATCCTTCCAGTGCCTTATGCAAACACAGGCACATAACAATTGATTCTCATCCCTCTCCCTTTTAAAAGACCAGTGAGGCAGCACAGCTGACCCAGATTCGGAGCCTTACTGTGCATCTGCACTGTGCACCTTGGGTGTTCCCCACGTCAGCATGTGGAGAGAGCTGCTTCGTGCATTCTCACGGCTCTGCAGATCCCACAGTTGTGCCGTGATTTATATAACTGATCCTGCACGCTGTTCCCTGAGTGGGCTCCCAGCGTCTGCCCCAACAGCAGTGGCAGGGGATAAACTTAAACATGCCTCATTATACAGGCATGTGGGTGCATGTGTAGGATACACTGAGCTGGGCTGCTGGGTCCAAGGTTGCACTGCAGCCAGGTTTTGATTTTCTGTCTCTTAACCCTTCCTTGCCCCATGCTCTTCCTCCGTGGTGGTCATGCAGCCTACAGAGAACCCTATCTGTTTGTGACTCACTTCAACTCACTCGAAGTAATTGAGATCCAGGCCCGCTCCTCTCTGGGGTAAGAATTGGGTTTCCTTGGTGGCTTAGTGGTAACTCCCTGCCAATGCAAGAAATGTTGGTTTGATCCCTGGGTTGGGAAGATCCCCTGGAGAAAGGATAGGATACCTACTCCATCCTGGTGGGCTTCCCTGGTGGCTCAGATGGTATAAAGAATCTGCCTGCAATGCGGGAGACCTGGGTTCGATCCCTGGGTTGGGAAGATACCCTGGAGGAGGGCATGGCAACCCACTCTAATATTCTTGCCTGGATGGACAGAGGAGCTTGGTGGGCTATAGTCCATGGGGTCGCAGAGTTGGACATGACTTAGCGACTAAACAACTGCGAAAAGTTCAGCGGCTGGGTGTTGGGGCCGGGTCCTAACAGTGGGGATAACCAGCTGTGCAAACTCTCATCTGAAACTCTACAGGACCCCCGCCCGAGCATATTTGGAAATCCCCAACCCACGCTACCTGGGCCCTGCAATCTCCTCAGGAGCCATCTACCTGGCGTCCTCATATCAGGATAAGTTAAGGGTCATTTGCTGCAAAGGAAACCTGGTGAAGGAGACCGGCACCGACCACCACCGTGGCCCATCCACCTCCCGCAGGTAACACGCCTTCTCCTCTTCCTCATCACAGAGGGGCAGAGGAGGAGGAAATCTTGCTTAACTGGTTGACAGTTTTCCCATCTTCAAGCTCAAGCCACTTATTTCTTTGAAACCAACGGCATTTAAATGACAGTCCTTTATAAGCAACAGGAAAATTTTTTAGTGTCCCCTTGGAAAAGGTGGAAGGAAATGTCTAGCCTTTTCTCTGGTGCTGTTTCCTGTGGCTGTGTTCATAATGCATTCATTGCTTTAGCTGATAAGTGTGCTGTGCTCACTGGGCTTGCTGAGGGAGACCGAGTGTGAATAGTTGGACTCTTTTCCCTCCCTGAGGAGGCCCATGGGCAAGACAAGCACCCATGTGATGCCAGCTAGCCAAGGAGAATGGGGTTCATACTTGGGTGGTTTAAAGCGCTGCGGAAGCTCAGAGGAGGGTTCCCAGCTTGGACCTGGGGGCTAAGAAGGATTTCCCAGGAGAAATGAGGCCTTGAGTACAGGCTATACTTTGTTGAAAAGCAAACATTTCAATTAATACCATGTGATGACTCTGAAAATCAGCTCCCCCTTCCCCTCCCAGGGTGTGTTGCTATTTGTTGAGTGACTCTCTGGACTAATTATATAGTCTGCATTCTTTGTTATGTGAGCCACTGAAGTTTCTGCTTGATTAGGGTAGTGGGCAGATGAATAACTAGAGAGGATTTCCTTAAATGGTGTGTGTGTTTGGAGTTTGGGGTACACCTTCAGCACTCAAGAGTCAGCTGCCGAGACTGAGGCCTTTCTAAGTTTTTTCTGGGTTTGGGTACAGGCTTACTTGTGTGTGTGGCCTTACAGATCCCTAGGAACACACAGGAGGACTTTCTTCTGACTGTTCTGGCTAGCCTCTTGTTTTCCCCAAGTTGGTTTCACTGCCTCAGACATTAGCCACATGAAACAGTCACCACTGTTTGTTTTTCCGAAACCATCCAGAGATAAGGGACTTCTGTTGTGCAAGACCTGCATCAGGTCAATTAAAAACAAACCCTGAGAAGAAAGGAAGAGCAGGAGAAAATGAGAAGGAAAGCAGCAGCATTGGATGAGGATTCCCACGTGGCTCTTGGCCCTTCTTTGTACAGTGCAGACAGGATGCTCATACTGTCTGTGATTGCTGTCAGTTCCCTCCATGGAAGCAGGTGAACTGGACACCCACAGCCTCGCAACATGAAGTGACACTGTTAGTTCCTTATTGGATTTTTGCTTAAGTGAAGTACATATGGTTGGGGATCCAGGGGACTCGGAGACACAAGAAAGTCTACTGGTATTGAGTCTGGGAAAGCCGCTTCTCTCCTTGTCTTGAAGGCTGGGGCCATGTCTTCTTCAGACACTAATAAGGAATCTTAGGTCCTCTGTGGGCCCGTCCCCCCAAATTATTATAACTCTAGTCTTTTCCCAGGAGGACCGAGATAGATCAGATAGTGATAATTTTCTGAGGCTGGGGTGCTCCAAGCCCAATGTGCTCCCTGCAGTGGTACCAGTGTGCTTGTTTTTAAGGGAGAAGCCTGTTTTGGGGCATCCTTACCCTGCTGGTCCCCAAGCACACGTCCCCTTCTTGATAGAGGTGGCAGCACACCGTGCACACACGCCTGCGTCTTGGAAGCTGCCTCATGTGGGTGCACAAAGTGTTTCTCTTTTTTAATGCCTGACCAGCATTCCTTCACGTGACTATACCTTGTTTAACTGCTCCTTTATCAGCGGGCATTTGGGTGTTTCCAGTTTGTTGCTGTAGTAAAGGACTTGGTATATCTTCACTTCGAATGCTTGGAATCTACCTGGAGGCTGAATTCCTAGAAAAGGAATTGTTGGCGATTGCGACAGGTGTCCCTGAGTTTTCCTCCCTGGAGGCTGTACTCTTCTGTTATTCCACCAGCAGCGGGTGGAAGGGGGATGGGCTTTGTCTTGACCCCCCAGGGTGAGGAGCCAGATTCAGTTCCATGTGTGGATTTGAGACGTATAATTTTAAGACGTTGGCCCACAAAGGAGATGAGCTTTCTCAACCTAGAGGAATATTTAATTGACCTAGGATTTTACTTTTTGTGGACTGGTTTACAAAGCCCACATATTTACCCTATACAGTTATGTGGGCCCCCTGCCATGTGCCAGACCCAGGGTTGGGGATACACAAATGAAGACAGTTTTTATCCCCAAGGGACTCAGTTTAGTGGACACCTCTAAGGTTACAAAATACTTAGTCTCAGAATATTAAGTTGACAGCTTTCTTTTCTAAGCTCTATGTCCTAATGAAGAGTCTCTATTTTGTTAAAATACAAGTGTTGGTCAGAAATGTCTGTCAGTGTGATTTCAATTCCAGGAACTTGCTGGAAAACTGGAAGTGCTAAACAGTCAGCTGCCCCTCGCTCTTTTGGCCTCTGCTTCAGGGGTGACTGCTCAAAGGGCTCTAGTCCCCTCCTGAAAAGTCTAGATTTTATTTACCCTCTAGGTCATGCAAGAAGAAACCCAAGTACTGTAACTAGGTATTTTTTTCCTCCACTGCCTCACTAGTTAGATGTTCAGGGACCTTCCTTTTGATATGACGTGCTGTGTCTGTGAGAAGTGACTTACTCTGTGGTGAAAATGGTTCCAGTTCCTTCTGTTCTGGAAAGCCAGCTGCTAGGCTTTATCTCTTGGCTTATAAAACCGTCTTTTTGCTGCTGACTGCCTTGGGCAGGTCCAGAATGTAGAAGGCCAGCATGGGAGACTGCTTTACTGCAGGCCACACCACCCTCGTCTCTTTAGCAGAGCAGGAAATGTAACCCTATGCAAGAAACAGAAAATTGGTGTGGTAGATCATTGGTTATTAACAGATACGGAGATGGAAGATGGCCAGCTCAGCCTACAATAACGAGTGTGTTCTTCATCCCATTAATCCCAGCTGACTTCTCAAATGGCCTTCCTTGAACCACTCTTCTTCCTCTGGGCAGTGAGCACCCTCTCCCTTGCTTTATGATGGGCACACGTTATAATTTCTCTTCCATTACAATAGGCTTAATATAATTCTCTTGAACTTTTTTGTCTTCCATATCACAGAGCCACATGGCTAGAGATGAAAAGAAACCTTGACTTCAAGATGTTGAAATCAAAAGTCACCCTAAGTTTTACTGCTGCAAACACAGCACAAGAAAGTGTGGCTTTCTGAGCACTGGTTGTTAGAGTTGCCACAGTTTGAGCTACATAGGGAAGAAAATATGAAACTACAATAGACTGACTGACCACTTTAGAGTTATTTCCGTTCTGTTCACCAATTTGTTTTTCTGTAAAAGTCCAGATAGTATTTTGGGGTTTGCAGGCCATATGGTCCCTGTCTCAACTGCTCAACTTTGTTGTTAGACCATGAAAGCAACCTCAGTGCACCGCCAGATGGGCGTGGCCGTGCTCCAGTGAAACTTTACTAAAACAGGCATCTGCCTGGACTTGGCCCTCAAGCTTGCTCTAGAGTTTCCTCTCCTGAAGCGGGTCAGCGTCTTTGCTGCTCAGTTGCTTTCTGTAATGGGTGTTGACAGAAGAGGTTCCCTAGAGTTAGGCCAATAATTAAAGAAAATCAAGTTCGGTCCCTTCCAAAGGGAAAGATTTAAATATCAAAGGGTTAAGAGAGGCCTCTGGTGACGCTGTCAAATATTCAAATGACTTTACGATTTCACGGCACAAAATCCAGCGTTGCTGGTGGAGGATGTCACCCAGCATGTTAGCATACAATTTTCCTGAGAAAATTAGAGCATAATAAATCAGTATGTGATTCATACTTGGTTCATTCTTACCATGTAATTACAATTGTAATTTAGATTTTTAAAATTATCTAGGATAAAATATATTTTCCTGATTTCTGCTTTTATTTTTCTAAGATAAAGCCCCAATCAATCAAAATATGTCTTCAAGTAATAGTCTCTGTGAAATGGTGTTCCCATTTTAAGTAGGCTGCCTTTTCCCAGCACTAATTATGCTCAGATAACGAGGGCCCCGGTACCTTTTCTGTTCGAGGGTGAGAAGGAACTGACTTTGAAGGCTGTGTGTCAGTTCTGTGTTTCTGGATCTTGCTTCTGCAGAGGGGTGGTAAGGGCCAAGCCTGGTGAGATCTTCATTTGAAACATGAAAATTTCTCTGCAAGGCAGGCCAGGGCTGGGTGGAGGGTTAGATCGTTCGTAAGAAAAGGTCCCACTACTTTCAATTGCTCATATGTTTTTTGAGCCTAGTCCGCTGTTTGCATTGGCCCTGCTCTGTCTCCTAATTGGATCAGGTTTGATTTCTACACCTCTAGCACAAAGGCTCTTGGAAAGCCACCTAGAGAGATGACCGACAGAGGCCCAAAAGTGGGACAGATTTGGCAACTGACAGTAATGAGTACAGGCTTAACCCCTAAAGGAAGACTTCCTGTGAACTTTAGGCTCTGGAAATTACTAGGTCAGCAGGGTGGAGTATGCGAATTACGATGTCAAACTGACCTGTACTGGAGTCCTGGCCTCTCTGCATCTCCGTCCTCTTGTCTGTACAATGAGGGTCACCTGTTCCTGGCATGCCAAGCTGTTAGCATGATCTGACGAGCTTACACAGCACCTGACATGGCAGGTGCTCAGCAGAAAGCCTGCCCCGAGACTAGGAAACTTGACTTCTCTTTGCTGTTAGCTCTGCCTTCTTTCTGTCCTCACTCTCGAGGTAAACACAAAGCCTGAAGGACTCCAGGTGGGGATCTGTTTCTAATAACCTGTGGTGAGATGGGCATGGGGATGGCTCAGCTCCCCACCTCCCTCTCCTGTTGTCATAGCCCCAACAAGCGAGGCCCACCGACGTACAACGAGCACATCACCAAGCGCGTGGCCTCAAGCCCGGCGCCTCCCGAAGGCCCCAGCCACCCTCGAGAGCCAAGCACACCCCACCGCTACCGCGAGGGGCGGACCGAGCTGCGCAGGGACAAGTCTCCGGGCCGCCCCCTGGAGCGCGAGAAGTCCCCCGGCCGGATGCTGAGCACGCGGAGGGAGCGCTCCCCTGGGCGGCTGTTTGAGGACAGCAGCAGGGGCCGGCT
>NW_011494732.1:8950490-8957966 GCF_000754665.1 Bison bison bison
TGGGGGCCGTGAGGACCCCGCTGTCCCAGGTCAACAAGGTAAGGGCGGTGCCCTTCTCAGCCCTGAAGAGCCACAGCTGTAAGGAAGAGGTTCCACAACTGTAATTAGGGTTTTGTGGGATTTGTAAGAGGTTTAGGAAGAAAATAGCTTGAGAAGGGGCCTCTTGTACAAATGCATCATGTGTGGCCCTCAAACTGTAAGAGCCACCAAAGGTGTACAGCATTCCCTTCCCCAAATGCAACTAGTGTTCGCAGTTTCTAGAGAGATCTGTGCAGACAAGCAAATTCTTAAACACACAAAACATGCCATTCAAAAGGTTACTTGCTTTACTTTTTTCAAACATATATATGTGTACAAAGTCACATCAAGAATTTCTCTGCAAGGCTACCTTGAAGTCTGGTAACACTGGTTGCCTTCTAGAAGAACTCTGCACCTTTTGAAATTTTAAAATCATGTGCATTTATTACCTGTGTAGCTTGCATGTTACCAACTGAGGGCCTGGAGGGATGTGCTGATAACCAGGGGCCCTCGAGTGGGGGCGGGGCTCGGAAGCTTGCGGACGCCTCGGCAGGCCAGCCAGTTCTAGGTGCTGGTTTTCTGGACCACGCTCTCCTAATGCCATCTAGAGAGAGGAGGGAATGCTGTTTAACTGTTTTCCTTGAAAGTGAAAGTTGCTTAGTCGTGTCCGACTCTTTGCAATCCCATGGACTATACAGTCCATGGAATTCTCCAAGACAGAATGCTGGACTGGGTAGCCGTTCCCTTCTCCAAGGGAATCTTCCCAACCCAGGGATCGAGTCCAGGTCTCCTGCATTGCAGGCAGATTCTTTACCAGCTAAGCCACCAGGGAAGCCTTACCCCCTCTGATTTCTGGATAAAATGGTATGTGTAAACCATGGAAGTACTTCCATAGCACTGGGAACTTCTCAGCGAGTTGCACAAGCTCTGAGGGGAGGCTCTGCCCGTCCCTCACTGTTAACCAGGAAGGAGAGACCAGGTGCTCCTGCAGGCTCCCAGTGTGGGCTTCCTGACAAAGTGAGCATGGTGATTTCCGGCTTCTGATGGCTAAATCCCCTCCTCCTCTTGCTCTCAGGTCTGGGACCAGTCTTCAGTATAAATCTCAGCCAGAAAAACCAACTCCTCATGTTGATCTGCAGGAAAACACCAAACACCCTATGGAACTCTGCTGAAGGGGACCCCAGCGCGCATCTGCTCAGCCAGCCCCCGGCGCAGCTGGACCCAGGCCCGCCTCAGCACGGACTCCCTGCAGCCAGGAGGGGCGGGGGCTGGAGCTCCTGGGAGCTGCCGGCACCTCCCTGCAGCCGCCCTCTTTGCACTTTGTTACTCTTTCAGAGCATTCATAAACTTTTGTACCTAGCTCTAGCCTGTACCAGTTCATCACAGGAAACCAACCTGGGGCTAACTGCAACTACAGCGTGGTTAGATCCTAATTAATAGCTACTTTAAGATCCTAGGGTTGGTTGGCTATTTTTTTTTTTTTTTAAGACAACAGACTTCTTAATAGATTTGAATAGCACCGTATTTCCTGTTGTAGTCATTTGTAGCGAGGTCATACCATCAGGTCTCTGCTACTGAAATGTACGTAGACGAGCCCCTGCTGTCGGCTAACCTCCCGTGCTCACCTCAGTCCATCCCTGTCCAGTCCGTCCTCACAGGTGGCCCTGTCTCACCCGGGGCGACATCTTAGCCAAATGTTTACCGTCCGACTCATTGCCTTTATGGCCTTGATGACTTCCCCTCTCCCACCAGCTGAGAATGTACAGAGGCCACGAGGCCTCGCTCGGAGGCAGTGACTTGGGGCCAAGGGACCTCGAGGAGTTTTCCCTCCCCACCCCTCAGCGTCATCCCAGGCCTGCTGTCCCCGCTTTCCACGTTGCTTTGGCCAGGAAAGCATGCACTGGATTTGCTCTGAGCCCAGCCCCGAGAGGGCCTGGGTCCAGGGGCGCTCACATCCTGTCCACGACGGTGTGCTGTCCCCGCCTCCCTGGGGTGGGCAGAGATGCCGGAGCTCTGCATGGCAGTTCACTGCATGCGCTGCCCCCCGCCCCGACCTGGCTGCCCACCTCGGGTTGCTCTGCCGATGCACTAGGTCCATTCCATAGCTCCCGCCGAACCGAGACCCTCTGGGACTTGCCAACTCACCGGCCACAAGCTGCAGTCTGTAGCACTGAACAAATGAAAACCAAACGCTCAAGCCTTACGACCAGAGAAGGATTTCAGCAAACCACACCTCACACTTCCACGTCTCCCTGCCAACTCCCTCGCGGATGACTCTGTTCACACACAACCCAGCAGGTTCTACCCCACGAAAACTGTGACTCCCCATACAAGCCTCTCCCTAGGGCTAGACTAACACCAGGAAGTTGGAGAAGGAAACCACCCTCAACTCTCCCACCCCGGCTGGGCGGGGAAGCCCTCCCTTAGGTGCCCCCTTTCTCTCCTCCGGCGGTGTGGGGTTCCTGGCAACTGGTTAAAGAACCAACCAGAGGCTTCGCTGTTGGCAAGCTAACTAGCGGCCTTATTTCTGCCTTTAATCTCCCACCAGGCCTCTCTCGCTTCTCCATGCCTCGAACCACCAAGGCACATCCTAGGTAGGCTGACAGGTAGACCTGTTGCCACTGCAGCCAGTGAACATGACCGCGTTTCAATCCCCCGTCCACGGTTCAGCTCACTTTCCAGATTGCAACCTGGCCCGAGTCCCGGCTCCTTCCTGCTCGTCCCTTAACCGAAGTGCTTTCTTGTCTGAAATGCCCACGGCTCTTCCTCCATGTTGTCGCATCCTTGGCCAGTGTCACACTGTCGTGTTCTGTGTGTTGCTTTGTCTTCGGGGTCAGATTGCATCCCTTCCCTTTTCCAGGGCAGATCTGACTGAATGTTTGCTGAAGTTTTTTTGTCTTTTGGTCCACAAGTATTTGGAGAGGTCACTGGAAATGGTGTTCAGTCTTGGCATTTCATTTAGGATCTCCATGAGAAATGGGCTTCTTAGCCCTCAAAGTGTATATCGTGTGTCTCATTTGTGAAATGCTTCCTGCTATAGAACTAGCTCAAAGACTGTACATATTTACAAGAAACTTTATATTCGTAAAAAAAAAAGGAAATTGAATTGGTTTCTACTTTTTTATTGTAAAAGGTGCATTTTTCAACTCTTACTTTCGGTTTCAACGGTGGTAGTTGTGGACAGCCATCTTCACTGGAGGGTGGGGAGCTCCGTGTGACCACCGAGATGCCAGCAGGAAATATCGTTAAAACGAAATTGCAGTCAAAAGCTTATTAGCATAAGATTCTAGGTCTCCAAAAGTACAGGCTTTTTCTTCATTACCTTTTTTATTCAGAAAGAGGAAAAGATCACAAGGTCCACCTTGAGAGGAATGAACTCTGTTGAACAAATAATCAAATAAAGCAATGATCTAAAATGTTTGCTTTAGTGCACGACCTCTTCTTTTCTTAAAGACAGTGCGTAAAACTCCAAAGTATCGCCACTGTCAGCCTGAGCTTGTGAGCATGGCATGGGGCCGTCTTTCCTTTCGAGGATGCTTCTTCAGGGTCCGGGGGGTGGTGTGTGTGGAGAGCCACACAGGGTTAGGGCAGACCGCACTTCTGGAATTGAGACACAGGCGAAGCTCTCTCCCAGAAGTGTGTGTGTGTGTGTGTGTGTGTGTGCGTGTGCATTACTTCCAATGAATCATGAACTGGCTATTCAGATCACAGTATAGAGTGCAGAACTGGAAAGCTCCTTAAGGCAGTCAGGCCACTCTGAAAGGATTACTGGGGAATGGATTACCCAGCTCTCCTATAATGCAATTAAAAAAAACCAACAGGTCACCTTTCATTTCAATTCCTCTTATCCATTACGATAAAGTCACAGGGATTTCCTTGGAGGGAGGAATTCAGATCAAGGTAATTTAAAATGTGAATTCTTTTAACTATGTGAAGTTCTACAAGGTAAATTTTTCTAAGATGCTTTGTTAGTATAAAATTTGTTGAGCTAGACAAGCATTGGTTTTGGCAAATGGTATTTTTCTCATGGTTCCTGTTGCTTTGAGTCTTCAACTTTTATTTTCCAATGAAGTAATCTGACCACAGTCAAATTCTGACTTGCAGGGTTGTGGCTGACATGCCCTGCAACAGGAGTTGGACTTGCAATTCTATTCTATTCCTCCTTTCTGTTTTACCACTGGGGATAAAAATCTGGCACCTCTAAGAATGAAAATTCAGAGGATGAACAAGTAAAATGTCGGAACCTAACCTCCCTTATAAAATGAGAAGAAGTCCACTGAATACCAAACAACCATTTTAGTCACTGTCCTGAGGATTCTTGGCAGCCACATAACACTTCAAAAACGTAAGGTAAATGTGGTGTAGTTCCAAAAGAAATGTGCCATTAAAGGTTCTCTGGACCCTAAGCAAGGACCTCAAAGAAACAACCAACAAATTATTCAGCCACACCACAAACTGAGGCCCAACTGTCCATGTTGCGGTTCCTGCTTAAACACAAAATTAGACGTCACATTTTCTGCTCTTACAACTTAATTTTCATGAGAATAAAGAAGCTGTTTGCAAAGCAAATTTTTTAACTATGAAATTTTAAGGATCTGGAGACTTAGGCCAAAGAGAATGATACACTTACCAGGACGGACCAACTTAGTTTGTCTTTAGAATTGGGCCTCATGAGTGTGACTTGCTTTAGCAAACATTCATGCAGATTCAAGTCTAAAGCAATAATGCTAGGCCTACAGGGTGGGACTGGCTAAGCTTTCCAAACTGGCCTGTCCCAGCGGTTCTAAACTGGGGGTGACTTAGCCCCTTCCCTAGAGGACACCCGACAGGATCTGTAGACGTGGCTGTCACAGCTGGGGTTACTTCTGGCACCTGTGGACAGAGGCCAGAGATACTGCTAAGTATCCCACAAGGCACAAGGGGGCCCACATGCCCACCTTCCACAAAGACTTATCAGGCCTAACATACCAATTAGTGCCATGGTTGAGGAAGATTAGCCTGTCCTGGCCTGATTTCTTTCTTGGCAGTTCAAATATTGCTCGTGATGTCTAAAGCATGGAGACTGTGGCTCTAGGCACAGTATCTACATGAGAAAATGTTTTATCACTTGCCTAGTCAAATGCCAAGGCTTTCATCTTCCAAGGCTCAGAGGGCTGAGCAGTGGGAATCTGGAACTGCACATACGACTCAACTTTCTCTCCAGGCTGTCAATGATTAACTCCTGTTGGCCCTGGAGGGGCTGTGAGAGCAAAGAACTCTGGAAATGACTTTACTGCTGTATACAACTCAGCGTGTGCTTTCAGAGAATCACAAGAGGAATACACAGTTGATCTCGGTACACACAACTGGAGCCATCTCTTGTTCTCACTTGCTGTTGAGTCTCACAGATGACATGGGTGAATTCACTCCCGGCAGGTAGAGACAGCTGGCATCCTCACCCAGGCTTGGGCCCCCTCTGTCTTCAGGACAGAAAAAGATGAGGTAGTTGTGGGAGCTGAGCTCAGTGGCTGATTCCGGAGATGGGGCCCTGGTTCCCCGAGGCTCTGACTCAGAGTAGCGACAACTCTTAGAAGGGCCCTTCTGGATGTTTTCACCATTAGCTGGGATGACTTGTACATATATTCAGAGCTTCCTATTTCCTCCTGAAGACGATTGTAACTGGCATTCCAGAACAGACAGCTCTAGCTTCTTTTTTTCACTAATCTGATCAAGTGAGGTGCTGAAGAGCTGGATGGAGGGCTCAGTGGTCCAGAGACTTGGGTCTTCATCAATTCCCTCAAACCGTTTGTAAACACTAGAGGAGGGTCATGTTTCAGGAGAACTGAGTCATGCTCATCTAGAAGTAACTGAGTTAAACAAAGTAAAATTGTGCTTTTCCCCAAAATAGTTTAGCTTCTGACCTCAGCCATGTATGGAATCACTTTGATGTTCTGGGTTTTGCAACTTGCCCTTGGCATCTTGGAGGTTTCCTAATTGAGCTCATGGTGCTGATACTTCTTTTCTGACCCCCTGACTTCTTTCCTGTTTGTGGCCATAACCCATTCATGTTGTAAAAGGTTTTGTGGCTCCCAGTGTGAAATGAAAGGAGCCCTAGGGATCACCTAGTGTCTGTCCAACTCCTGTTTTTCAGGAGAGGAAATTGGGTTAAGAGAGGTCATATGCTCGCCCAAGGTCACACAACGAGTCAGGCACTGAACTGGATCAACATCCCTATTCTCAGTCTAGTGTCCACACTCCGGGAGGGGACGGTGGAGGGTCGGCCGACTCCAAGGTGAAGCCACGCTTTGACCTGGTCTTGGAGCTATCATCTACACCTTTAAGTGGAACCAGAGGGAAGGAAAAGACCTTGCCTGGATCCTTTGATCTTTGGTTTCAGTATGTTGATATATGGCTGGTTCTATTTACCTTGAAATACCACTTAACACATTAGGAATTTAAAGACCTTACCCTTGGCTCTGTAACTTCCTTTGTATATACATTTCTGGTGGGAAAAATGTATCTTCATTTAAAAGCAACTGGAGTTACACTTTAACCATGTAACTAGTCCTCACCCCTAACAGAGAAAGTGTTACCTGGGTCATAGGACACCTCACTGTGGCTTTGCTCCTGTGATTTGGATAAAGCAGGGTCTCCTGTTCCATCTCCATTAAACAGTCTCCATTACTTTTAGCTTCTTGAGTGTATAAACTTTCATCTGGGTCTGTGGGCAGTCTTCTCCACAGGGGGCTTCCTTTTGTGTTGCTTTTTAAAGAAAATGGAATGTTTTAGACAAGCAGCTCTGGGGAATGCTGACACCCATTTCCCACTGTTTTGCAGTTTTGCCTACATTCCCCCACCTGAATAGTCAACTCCTCTGGGGCTCCCCTGAGGTTGCAGGGGAGTCTTACTGGGTTTATGGGCTCTGAATTAGTTTTTCCATTGGATTTTCAGTTTGGTGTCTTCTGAACTTTGTGATGGTCAACACTGAAATCAGATTGATTATATTCTTTGCAGCCAAAGATGGAGAAGCTCTATACAGTCAACAAAAACAAGACCAGGAGCTGACTGTGGCTCAGATCATGAACTCCTTATTGCCAAATTCAGACTTAAATTGAAGAAAGTAGGGAAAACCACTAGACCATTCAGGTATGACCTAAATCAAATCCCTTATGATTATACAGTGGAAGTGAGAAATAGATTTAAGGGACTAGATCTGATAGAGTGCCTGATGAACTATGGACTGAGGTTCGTGACACTGTACAGGGGACAGGGATCAAGACCATCCCCATGGAAAAGAAATGCAAAAAAGCAAAATGGCTGTCTGGGGAGGCCTTACAAAGAGCTGTGAAAAGAAGAGAAGTGAAAAGCAAAGGAGAAAAGGAAAGATACAAGCATCTGAATGCAGAGTTCCAAAGAATAGCAAGAAGAGATAAGAAAGCCTTCTTCAGTGATCAATGCAAAGAAATAGAGGAAAACCTG
>NW_011494732.1:8958066-8958750 GCF_000754665.1 Bison bison bison
AAATGGCTGTCTGGGGAGGCCTTACAAAGAGCTGTGAAAAGAAGAGAAGTGAAAAGCAAAGGAGAAAAGGAAAGATACAAGCATCTGAATGCAGAGTTCCAAAGAATAGCAAGAAGAGATAAGAAAGCCTTCTTCAGTGATCAATGCAAAGAAATAGAGGAAAACAACAGAATGGGAAAGACTAGAGATCTCTTCAAGAAAATTAGATACCAAGGGAACATTTCAAGCAAAGATGGGCTTGATAAAGGACAGAAATGGTATGGACCTAACAGAAGCAGAAGATATTAAGAAGAGGTGGCAAGAATACACAGAAGAACTCTACAAAAAAGATCTTCACGACCCAGATAATCACGATGGTGTGATCAGTCACCTAGAGCCAGCCATCCTGGAATGTGAAGTCAAGTGGGCCTTAGAAAGCATCACTACGAACAAAGCTAGTGGAGGTGATGGAATTCCAGTTGAGCTATTCCAAATGCTGAAAGATGATGCTGTGAAAGTGCTGCACTCAATATGCCAGAAAATTTGGAAAACTCAGCAGTGGCCACAGGACTGGAAAAGGTCAGTTTTCATTCCAATCCCAAAGAAAGGCAATGCCAAAGAATGCTCAAACTACCGCACAATTGCACTCATCTCACACGGTAGTAAAGTAATGCTCAAAATTCTCCAAGCCAGGCTTCAGCAATA